>NW_028247728.1:0-143002 GCF_964263255.1 Lissotriton vulgaris | reverse complement strand
TTTTTTATGTCGAAATTAAATTAGCATATTAGGATGTTGTTTAAATGTTTCATATTATTAGGTAGAAATATATATATATATATATATGTTTTAATGTTTGGCAAGATGCGGAGAGACAGACTCACTGGAGTTTTCATTGCAACCACGAATACCAAGATGCAATGTTATCAGCCACGCCCACTGGGGCGGGAACTATCAGACTTAAATGGTTGCCTCAGCTGTCTCCGCTGAATGCCTTTGCCCGAGAAGAAGAGTGAACAGACTCGAAACGCGTCGGCACCGGAGGGTGTGTTTGTACTTATTCTGCCTGCAGCCTTCCTGAATAAATGCACGTTACTTTACCTACCTGCGTGAGGCTCTTCCAAGCTTTGGCGAACCTTGTGTGTTTACATATATATATATATATACATATATACATATTATATATATATATATATATATATATATATATATATTACCTACTGGCTATCGCCAGTAGGTATATATAATTAGGATTTATTCCCTATGGGATTTTTGAAAATTCTATGTCTAATAACTTTGGCGTTTGTGGACGGAATCGGCTGAAATTTTCAGGAAAATGGCACATTTTGTTTCTGAGCAGCCCTTTATAATTTGGGGGGGTTTTGTCAAGGGGGGGCCGAGAAAAAAGGGGGGTCCCAAACCGCGTTTTTCCCATGTTAATTTCCATAGGGCGGTTGGACTCACTTTTAGCTCGAACGGCTGAATGGATTTGCACGAAACTTGGCAAAATTGTAGGGACTGTTAGCCCGATGTGCCTTTGCTAGGTCTCAATATATGTGCTCCAGTAGTTTTTGAGAAATTAACGTTCAAAACAAGATATATATCTGTAACAGCGCTCCGGGCTGTGCTCCGGTTCGCTTACTTTTCGCGAAACGGAACTTTGAGCGCAGAAAGCTGATTGGCTCCCCGGTGTCTGTCAACATTCTAAACAGTCCGGAGCTGCCGCCATCTTATCTCTCGGTAGGATCGAGAGAGAAGAAGAGGTGAAAAACGAAGGGGGAATTTAATGAAAGGGGCAAGGTATACCCCTCTTGACCCCCTAGGAATGTTGTTGGGGTTATTAAAGGGTCCCGTGGGGAAAATAAAAAAAAAAAGATTTTTCACGGTAGAAGCGCTTCACGGGCCGCGAACTGGGCCGCAAACTGGTAGCGAAACGGGAATTCGCCATTTTGTGCTTTTTTTAATTAAATTACTAGGTATAAGGGGGTGCGGGAGACGTATCCTAATCCCCTATGTTTCATGAGGGTGGCTGAGGAGGCTCATATATGTTGATACATCTCTTCCAGCGGCTGTGCGTGAGCTTTTTATTTTTTTTGCTGCGTGACGTCTGTTAACGTTCGATTCGATGGAAATCAGGAAGTGTTGACCGCCAATTTGTCACTGCGATAAAAATTTTTGTTATAAATGAATCCTTATTGATAAACATTGTCTGCGCCATCTTGCCTTTTTTCCAATGCCACAATTTTGTCGTGCACGGCAGCCATTTTAGATGCCAGGCTGGTCCCAGGCTATCACCTACCCCTGCGGATGTAGTTTATGGCCCCAGCTGAAGAGAATCCAGACATGCCAACCCTCCCGATTCAGGCGTGAGACTACTGATTTCAGTGCTAGTGTCACGCCTCACGATTTCTGCAAGCAAAAACCCGGGGGCATATTACCAACAACTAGCGATAATTTTTGTCTCTAACTTGTTTAGAGACAAAAATTATCGCCGCACATCGGCGATTTTTATCGCAGATAAACCTTGCTATTAGCAAGGTTTATCGCAAATGCGATAAAAAACGGCTGCAATGCATGAATATCGCTGAAAAGTCAGCGATATTCATGTATTATCGAGCAAATGCTCTTAGCCATGTTATCCACCTCCCATTGGATAACATGGCTAAGAACTGCTCAGGGCACTATCACTGACATGCAAAGCGGGGCCCACGATGGTCGCTATCTCCTTTTAGCTGTCACTAACTGGTGTTAGCGACAGCTTGGTAATAGGGAGATAATTTTATCTCCGCTTTCTTGGCTTTTAAAGCCAAAAAAGCGGAGATAAACCCCCTTGATAATATGCCCCATGATTCCTCAGGGGTTTCAGCTGACAGGGCTTGGTATTCTGTTACGTGGTAATTCTTCCAGGAAACGTCAGAGGGTCGATGCAGGGGCTCTAGAAGGGGTGATAAACCATTTAAGCCTCATGAACAAGCGCATGGTCTTTTAAAGATCTGTGAAGTACTCGGGGCTGCGGTGTGTGTGTGTCCTCTTTCAGGAGCGGGCGGGGGGGGGGGAATGCCAGCAACTTTCAGGCTAGGCAGTGTTCAACACTTGCATCACCCTTTCTCTGCCTGCTATTGCGCTCCATGCTTCGGAAAGGTAAGAAAAAGAACGTGCATTTGAGTTTGAAATGTCCGATCCTGTAGCAGTACACTTGCAAAGCCCACACATGACAATAACCCGATTCAAGGCCCCATTCACCCGTTTTAAAAAATATATATAACACTCCAACAAAGTAACATTATAAAACTTTATTAACTTTTAAATATAATGAACGGAACAAAAACTGTAAAAACATTTAAACATTTTTCACCAAAAAAAGCGACAATTGTCGGAAGCTGTCTTTTGTGCGAATAGTCCCAAGGCAGCACAACGTGCTGAGTTCTGGACGGCACCCAGGTGATGTCGCCTGGGTGCCGCACTGGTTTTGGTATCCTACAATGCTGCTCCAAAAATTGGCGTGGGGCGTCCCGGGTGGTGGCCTCGTCAGTAGCGGTCTGTTGTGCGAATAGTCCCAAGGCAGCAGAACGCGCTGAGATGTTGATGGCACCCAGGTGATGTCCAGTAAACTGCCGCACTGGTTTTGGTATCCTACAATGCTGCTCCGAAAATTGGCGTGGGGCGGCCCGGGGGGGGGGGCGTGGGGGAGGCGGCGTGAACGGGCCTCCCCAGGTGGCGGCCATCCAGCTGAGTTGCGCCCGCTCTTGCGGCTACAGCGTCTCGCTCACCATGTTGTTGAGTTGCTCCCACTCTTGCAGTGCAGCGATAGGCGGCTGCCACATGACTCTTAAAATGGCGGACGGCTCTTCGGCTTTGGGCCTGGTCCACTAAAATGGCCCTGGGACACCTTGGAACTCAGACGCTTGCCTGCTAGGGCTTGGGCTCCATTCTCGAAAAGCGTCCACTCAGCCGTGAAGATTCTACAAAAGTCTTGGGGGCCCTCGACTTCCGCAGGCTTCCGGTGGGGAGCGGCTGCCATGATTGCTCGCGGAATGACCACGACGGAGCCACGAGATGGTGGTGCTCTCATGCTGACGCCAGCTTCAGTCTGAAACATCCAGAAACAAGGTGGGGCTTTCATCGTTTGGGAAAAAAAAATGTTCTAAACCAATGAAAAGTGTTATTTTTAGGTCATATGACCAAGCCTTCCATCTTTAGGAAACCAAAAGTAAAATGAACCAATGAAAAGTTTTATAAACAAGTCACATGACCTGTTATGCGGCATAGGGCTACAAAAAGCGTAGAAAATCCGCTGGCACGTGAGGCGGCGTCAGTAGCGGACCGATGTGCGAATAGGCCGAAGGCAGCACAACGCGCTGAGATCCGGATGGCAACGAGGTGGTGTCCAGCAAATTGCCGCACTGGTGTGGCCATCCTACAATGCTGCGCCGAAAGTCGTCGTGGGGCGCCCCATTGGCCTGTGAGGTCGCGTCAGTCAGTGGGGGCTGTGCGTCTCCCCCAAGATGGAGGCTCCTCGGCTGCAGTGCGGCGCCCCTTAGCGTTTCACTCGCTGTCCAACTGAGTTGCGTCCGCACTTGCGGCTACAGTAGGCCGAAGGCAGCACAACGCACCGAGATCCGGATGGCACCGAGGTGGTGTCCAGCAGATTGCCGCACTGGTGTGGCCATCCTACAATGCTGCGCCGAAAGACGGCGTGTCCAGCTGAGTTGCGGTCACTCTTGCGGTACAGTGACTCGAACGCGCCGAGATCCGGATGGCACCGAGGTGGTGTCCAGCAAGTTGCCGCACTGGTGTGGCCATCCTACAATGCTGCGCCGAAAGTCAGCGTGGGGTGCCCCGTTGGCTTATGAGGTGATGTCAGTAGTGGACCGACGTGTGAATAGGTCGGAACCAGCACAAGGCGCCAAGATCCGAATGGCAAGTCCTGGATGTTGAGTGCCATAGTTGAGAGTTCTGAGCAGTGCTTGTAAGACTGTCTGAAGCTTATTTGCACCTGCTGCAGCTTCACTATTGCCTCGGTGTGGCCAAAGGTCGCACATGACATAGGCGGCCGGCTCCCGAGGTCCGGCGGAACTTTTTTCCTTTTCTTTTCTGCTTCTTGTCCTACAATCCGTTTCATCTGAAAACACGACCAGGTCCCTGAATGTGTGCAGGGGGACGCTATTGAGTGAATGAAAATGGCGGCTTGACACAAAGCTGACTCACGCATTGCTGTTGATGCTATACAGACAAAAATTGGTTTTCAGTTTGTACATTCTTCAGGATTTTTTTTCCATCCAAGGCTGATTGAGAGTTTGCAGAAAAATGGCTTCAGATTTTCCACATACTACTCTTCAACATTCTTCCTAAATGTAACAATGTGAAACTCACTAGGAGAACGGTTGTTTATGTTTCCTTTCAAAATGCTGCCAATAATATTTTCTGAATGGAAGACACCATCTTGTAGCATAACGGGCCGAAAGGGGTTCTGGTCTGGCCGATGGTTGGTGGAGACATTTTGACTATATCTTGGACCTGCCCGGCCTCGCCCAAAATGGCGCCGGTATAAATGGGACTCGTAACTCCTTGTTGTGTACTGGTTGAACAACCTTGATATCACGAGATATGAATGCAGTTTTGATGCTCATGGCGGGCGGGGACGAGAATTGATTGAATATTTCGACATCCCTATTGATATTAAGTTCTGATGTGTTATTGATTACTGTACTATTGAAAGTTCGAATTAACGTCACCCATGGTACTTGCACGCAAATGTATATAAGTGGCCCTGTCATATTTTAATTACAAAATGTACGTCCACCGATTCCGCAACTGTTAGACACCTTAGTTCTTGCAACCTAATGGCTCGTTCGTTACGTTCCTCCATAATGTAAATGTCTCCTCATCATATACGATTCCAGTTTGCTCCGTGGCCGGCCCACGTGGTTATAGGCCCGTATTTGTATACTGACATTTTCACAATAAAGGTTTTTAAAACAAAACATGGTAGTCGTATTTACATTGGTAAAGTTTTTACTTTTAGTCACTGTTTTCGAATCAGTAAAAGGCAAGTGAAATAAAGTAGTCCAATTACATGACGGATAAAAGGTATAATATGTAGGAATGCAGTAAAGATAAATGGTCAAGGGCAGTTGTGTTTTTCATTTCTGCAACATAAAGTGATCGATAAGAATCTGATAATCAGGCGTATCGGCGACTAAAACAGCAGGCCGAGTCTCTTTTACTCAACGGCTCCGTCATGGAACGAAGAAACGCCCTTTTTCTCGAAAAAGGAATATATTTTACTTGCAGGACAGTTGTAAATTTTCCGGGAAAGTACATTAGCCTGGAATATTATAACATATGTTTAAAAAAAAATAATGTTCGAAAACAATAAAAAGCGTAATTTTTAGGTCATATGACCAAGCTTTTCATCATTAAAATAACAAAAGTAAAATGAACCAATGAAAAGTTTTATTAACAAGTCACATGACCTGTTATGCTTACGTTACACGCTGCGCGCTGCGCCTCGGATCACTTCCGGGTGCGCTAACGCGGCGTGTCATATAACGCATTACGCGACAACGTAGGTCAAGAATATAGTCAAAATGTCTCCACCAACCAGCGTTCGGAACACAACCCCTTTCAGCAGTCCAAAAAGTTCTGTTAAATGACAACAGAGGGGACAGGCAACAAGAACCATCAGTCAAAGAGGGGAGGGCAAGTTCTTCTCTTCCGGGTCATGTTGGGGCGCTACCGGAACTGATCGAATTGGTAGTCTACAGTGTTTCTGGATGTTTCAGACTAAAGCTGGCGTCAGCATGAGAGCACTACCATCTCGTAGCTCCGTCGTGGCCATTCCACGAGCAGACATGGCAGCCGCTCCCCACCAGAAGCTTGCGGGAGTCGGGGGCCCCCAAGACTTTTGTAGAATCTTCACGGCTGAGGGGACGCTTTCGAGAATGGGACCCAAGCCCTATCAGGGAAGCGTCCGAGTTCAAAGGTGTCCCAGGGCCATTTTAGTGGACCAGGCCCAAAACCGAAGAGCCGGCCGCCATTTTGAGAGTCCTGAGGCAGCCGCCTATCGCTGCACCGCAAGAGCGGGAGCAACTCAACTACATGGTGAGCGAGACGCTGTAGTCGCAAGAGCGGGCGGTAAACAGCTGAATGGCGGAAGAGGCACAGTGTAGCAAAAGCGGGCGGAATGGCAACTGAAACGGTAAAGGGGCGCCCCACTACAGCGTGTCTTCAGGTCAAACGGATTGTGGGACAAGGTCCAGAATAGAAGAGTCATCAAAAGGCAAAAAGTTCCGCCGGACCCCGAGAGCCGGCCGCCTATGTCGGGGGCGATCTCAGGCTACACCGGTGCTCTAAGACTTGGGGAGGGGGTCGGAGCCAAGTGTCTTCTCCGAGTCCATGGCCATCACACCGCCCCTCGGGGGCCTCCGTCAAGCTGTTTAGGAAGGTTTCATATCACATTGTTTTCAAATGCAGTCAGGTCCACAAACGACACTCACTTACTTTGAGAATAGTGAAGCTGCAGTAGGTGGAAATAAGCTTCAGACAGTGTTACAAGCGCTGCTCAGAACTCTGAACTATGGCACCCAACATCCAGAACTTATGCCATTTGAGAATGGCAGTGACATTGAAGCAACTCAGGGACCAAAACCATTAACGTACTTTCACTTATGAAAATCTTACTTGGGGAGGGGGCAGGAGCGAAGCGCCCCCTCCCAGTCCGCGCCACCACACCATATGTTGAAAATCTGAAGCCATCGTTCTACAAAGTCAACCAACCTTGGATTGAAAAATCTAGAAAAATGTACAAACTGAAAACCAGTTTTGGTCTGCATAGCATCAGTAGCAACGCTTGCTATCAGAGTGCATGAGTTTCATGCTCGATCGATTGAGCTAGCCGGATCGGGCAATAAAAAGTATAAAATAGTTATGTAAATAGTTATTTAATAAAATGTTTTACCCTGTTTCTTTGCTGGTGTGTTGTCTATATTTTTAATATTTGCATAGGGTTTGTCGTTATTTTGGGCGGGGTGGGTGACGGAGTCGAGCTGTCTTGCAGCCCTCATGGTGTGGAGCTCAGTTCATCTCACTATTTTCGTATTTCTCATGAAGGGTTGTTCCTAATATTTCTATTTTAGCGAGGTCAAAAAGAGATCCAATTAGTGGCCTACTGATTTTGCTCGATTACTTTTATTTTTTTACACGATTTTTCACTATCTGGAAAGACTAAACAGAGTATTGCGATTTTGTGCTTGTTTGTAAATAGAGAATGATCCAAAGAGAACCAATTCTAAAACAGTAAATGCTTGGACAACAATCAATCAAATGGAGAGACAAGCAGGTACGACGGATTACAACGGGGGTAAAGGTCTGCGTTAACTACCGTTCACTATCTGCAAAGAGAGAGTACTACTTAGAGAAAAGAGGGGAGGGGGGGGGGTGCAGCGTTCAAAGCACATCAGCGTGCATAAATACGAAAATGTTTTTATCTATCACGTACTTGACATTTTAAAGCTTTTCATATTTGCTATTAAAAAACCATTGAAATTCACTGAAAAAACCATAGGTTATAGTCGATATATAGTTAGGAATTTGCATTTACAAAACCTTGAAAATTCAATGAAAAAACCATTGGTTTTAGGCCATATATAGTTAGGGATTTGCATTTACAAAACCTTATTTTACTCGCATAAAACCATTGAAATTCCATATATAGTTAGATGCGCTAACTATATATTGCGCACCCGCAATCCACTGCTGATGATGTCACATATTACATCATTCATGACATGGTCAGTGACATCACTGATGACAACTCAAATGACATCACTGATGACATCTCAAATGACATCACTGATGACATCACTGATGACAACTCAAATGACATCACTGACAACATCACAGATGACATCATTCATGTGTTAATACGATGAACCTCTACAGACTCTGATATATCCTTAGATACACTCAGTGAAAACAGACACTCACAGACTGTCACTCATCCATGGAGTTACTCATACACCTAGACAGTCATGCAAAGAATCAAACACACCTCCAATTCCTCAACTATACAGTTATACACACACCTTACTTATTGAAACATATTCTAACACATATTTACTCTCTTATACAATCCTTGATACATGTTCACAATGATACATACAGCCACTCACACATTCACTGGCTCTTATGCACAGTTATTTATATATGTTAACTCTCACATGTACTGTGTTTTACATATGTACTTACTTTGACATGTAGCACTTTTGAAACCATACATCTAGTGAATCAACTGCTTACACATCTATGCACAGAGTCACACACCTCCCAGCCACCCACACACATACTCAGTCTCCCATACAAATACTTGAGCAACCAATCAATAACCCATATAGTTATTCATATAGCTACTGATCAACACATGCAGCAGTTTACAGAACAACAGATATAATGATGCACAAATTAATACAGTTTAATCACTAACCCATGCACTCAGTGAGACACATTTAATCACTCCCTCATACAATCAGTCATGCACCTACTAAATCCTTCATCCAGACATTTATACATCCACTCATTCTTCAATATGTAAGACATATTTTAACTTTACAGAAACATACAGTCACTGGATGTTGTCATCAGTGATGTCATTTGAGTTGTCATCAGTGATGTCATCAGTGATGTCACTGACCATGTCATGAATGATGTAATATGTGACATCATCAGCAGTGGATTGCGGGTGCGCGATATATAGTTAGCGCATCTAACTATATATGGAATTTCAATGGTTTTATGCGAGTAAAATAAGGTTTTGTAAATGCAAATCCCTAACTATATATGGCCTAAAACCAATGGTTTTTTCATTGAATATATATATATATATATATATATATATATATATATATATATATATTCACTGAAAAAACCATAGGTTTCACACCAGTTATAGTTATAGTTAGGAATTAGCATTTAAAAAACCTATTGAATTCACTGAAAAAACCATAGGTTTCACACCAGTTATAGTTGTCTTGAAATTTTACTGACATAAAACCATTGAAATTCCCACGTTATAGTTAGTTGGACTCACTATAACTTGCGCGCCTGCAATGCACTGCTGATGACGTCACATATTACATCACTCATGACATGGTCAGTGACATCACTCATGACATCACTCTGGGACATTCTGTCATTGGGCTATAGTTGAGCTACATCTGGCTGATATTTGGGCTACATTTGTTTTTTTTGTCTCTGGTGGCAATCTTTGGGCTACATTGGGCTACATTGGGCTACATTTGGGCTACATTTGGGCTCTAACATATATATAGCCCAATGTAGCCCAATATATATTTTTTCAAAGTTAATTTTCTTAAAAACCACTGGAGCATATATCTTGAGACATAGCAAAGGCACATCGGGCTACCAGTCCCTACAATTTTTCCAATTTTTTTTTTTAATATATATTTTTTGCCCTGGAGCGCTCCCGGTGCGCGCCCCAGTGAGCGCTCCCGAAAGCGTAGTATTTTGAAGCGCCCCGGTGCGCAACCGGGAAGCGTCCCGTTAGCGCCAATGTCGCGATCGAAAACAACATCGTGACGCATCGCGTAAGCGTGACGTATCGCGTAGCCGCGCGATGTGTCTTATGATGCGCTGCGTAAATGCACCCGGAAGCGCTCCGCGGCGCGGCCCGGAGCGCGTAACGTAAGCGCATCGGGTCATGTGACTTGAAAATAACACTTTTCATTGGTTCTCATCATTTTTTTTCTCCAAATAATGAAAGCCCCCTTCTTTTTTCCTCATTCTTACTTTCTTCATTGAGAGAGCAAGAGCTATTTTTCAGCAAACAATGGCATCACTTGTTGCTGCAGCTGGTGCACCCCCACCACCACCCCCACCACCAAGAAAAGAAGGTCCACCACCACAGTTTCTTGGAGGACAAGAAGAAGAGGAGGAAGAAGAGGAGGAGGATGAACAACCAAGGCGCTTCCTGCCTGAAGAACCAAGACAAAGGCACGTTAAAGTGCACTTTATTTGGTAATTCTTTTCTTTTCCTGCAGACCAGAAAATGGTGAACGCCCCCAAAGTCACCTGTCTTATTTGTGGCAAAGTTCTCTCCAGGGGCAATCCCAAAAAGAAATATTCTTTTGGTAATTTTACCATGATCCGCCACATGGAGAGGTGGCATCCCAATAACTTAGCCCAGGCTGAAGTACAGGAACTTCGAAACAACCCACCCCCTGTGGCCAGCACTTCCTCTACTGAACCCTCACTTTCTGGTCCTGAAGAACACCAAATGGTGCCAAATATTCAGCAAAAATTTGGCAACCTCAAATTTGTTTGCATTTTCTGTGGCAAAACATTATGTTATGGTGAACTTAGTGTCACCTTAATATATAATGCTGTAGACAACCACCAATACAGCAAGAAAAGGAAGCAGTAATTCTTTTCTTTTTTTTTCTCCTGTTGAGCCATTTTCAATTCCCTGTTTTTTGTTTGTTCCCTTAAAAAAAAAACCAAAAATATAAAATTGTTCAAAAATACAAAATAAAAAAAAATATTCAGAAAAATAATAAAAAAATATAAAACAACAAAAAGAATAAAAAAAGTTATTTTCAGAACTACCTCCCATTTATAAAATATTGCTAAAAATGTTAAACTCTGGCATTCTTTTTTCTCTTTTGTGCGCTTCCCGGTGCGCTCCCCGGTGCGCGTACCGGGCGCTCCCTCCGCGACAATCGGAAACATTTTTTTTTTTTTTTGCCCCACGGGGCCCTTTTATAGCCCCCACATCAAACCTAGGGGGTCAGGGTGGGTCTACCCTGCCCCCTTATGGTCATTTCCCCCTTTGTTTTGGCCACCTCTTGTGTCTCGAGCCTACCGAGACACAAGATGGCAGACGCTCCGGACTGTTTCGAATGTTTACAGACACCCAAGAGCCAATCAGCTTTCTGTGTGCAAGTTGCGTGGCGCGCCCAGAGCGCTCTCCGGTGCGCGTACCGGGGCGCTGCCATAGATATAGATATTTTTTTGAACCTAAATTACTCAAAAACCACTGGAGCACATATCTTGAGACATAGCAAAGGCACATCGGGCTACCAGTCCCTACAATTCTCCCTACAATTCTGCCAAGTTTGGTGGAAATCCATTCAGCCGTTCGGGCTAAAAGTGAGGTCGACTGCCCTATGGAAATTAACATGGGGAAAACACATTTTGGGACCCCCCTTTTATCTCGGCCCCCGCTTGACGAATCCCCCCCAAACCTTCAGGGAAGGACCGAGGCGCGGGGAGGTAAATTTGAGGAAATTTTCAGGCAGATTCCTCAACCAGCGCCAAAGTTATTCCAAATAGAATGTTGAGATTTTGTATTGAAAATAATCCTAACTATAACTAACTATAACTACCTACTGACCGCCAGTAGGTAATATCTGTTTATTATATATATATATATATATATATATATATATATATATATATATATATATATATATATATATATATATATATATATATATATATATATATATATATATATATATATATATATATATATATATTCATAGAAAAAACCATAGGTTATAGTGGATATATAGTTAGGAATTTGCATTTACAAAACCTTGAAAATTCAATGAAAAAACCATTGGTTTTAGGCCATATATAGTTAGGGATTTGCATTTACAAAACCTTATTTTACTCGCATAAAACCATTGAAATTCCATATATAGTTATAAGCGCTAACTATATATCGCGCACCCGCAATCCACTGCTGATGATGTCACATATTACATCATTCATGACATGGTTAGTGACATCACTGATGACATCACTGATGACATCTCAAATGACATCACTGATGACATCACTGATGACAACACGCAGTGACTGTATGTTTCTGTAAAGTTAAAATATCTCTTACATATTGAAGAATGAGTGGATGTATAAGTGTCTGGATGAAGGATTTACTAGGTGCATGACTGACTGATTGAGTGAGTGATTAAATGTGTCTCACTGAGTGCATGGGTTAGTGACTAAACTGTTTTAATTTGTGCATCATTATATCTGTTGTTCTACAAACTGCTGCATATGTTGATTCGTAGCTATATGAGTAACTGTATGGGTTATTGATTGGTTGTCCAAGTATTTGTATGGGAGACTGAGTGTGTGTGTATGGGTGGCTGGGAGGTGTGTGACTCTGTACATAGATGTGTGAGTAGTTAATTCACTATATGTATAGATTCAAAAGTGCATGTGCAAACAGCTGTATGGGCGGTTGACTGTGTGCATGAGTGTATTGGTGAGTGAATGGATATCTCAGTGCTACATGTCAAAGTAAGTACATATGTAAAACACAGTACATGTGAGAGTTGACATATATAAATAACTGTGCATAAGAGCCAGTGAATGTGTGAGTGGCTGTATGGATCATTGTGAACTTGTATCAGGGATTGTATAATAGAGTAAATATGTGTTAGTATATGTTTGAATAAGTAAAGTTTGTATAACTGTATAGTTGAGGAAATGGAGGTGTGATTGATTCTTTGCATGACTGACTAGGTGTGTGAGTAACTCCATGGATGAGTGACAGTCTGTGAGTGTCTGTTTACACTGATTGTATCTATGGTTATATTAGAGTCTGAAGAGGTTCATCGTATTACCACATGAATGATATCATCAGTGATGTTATCAGTCATGTCAAATGAGATGTTTTCAGTGATGTCATCAGTGATGTCATTTGAGATGTCATCAGTGATGTCATCAGTGATGTCACTAACCATGTCATGAATGATGTAATATGTGACATCATCAGCAGTGGATTGCGGGTGCGCGATATATAGTTGGCGCTTATAACTATATATGGAATTTCAATGGTTTTATGCGAGTAAAATAAGGTTTTGTAAATGCAAATCCCTAACTATATATGGCCTAAAACCAATGGTTTTTTCATTGAATTTTCAAGGTTTTGTAAATGCAAATTCCTAACTATATATCCACTATAACCTATGGTTTTTTCTATGAATTTCATTGGTTTTTTAATAGCAAATATGAAAAGCTTTAAAATGTCAAGTACGTGATAGATAAAAACATTTTCGTATTTATGCACGCGGATGTGCTTTGAACGCTGCACCCCCCCCCTCCCCTCTTTTGTCTTAGTAGTACTCTCTCTTTGCAGATAGTGAACGGTAGTTAACGCAAGCCTTTGCCCCGTTGTAATCCGTCGTGCCTGCTTGTCTCTCCATTTGATTGATTGTTGTCCAAGCATTTCCTGTTTTAGAATTGGTTCTCTTTGGATCATTCTCTATTTACAAACAAGCACAAAATCGCAATACTCTGTTTAGTCTTTGCAGATAGTGAAAAATCGTGTAAAAAAATAAAAGTAATCGAGCAAAATCAGTAGGCCACTAATTGGATCTCTTTTTGACCTCGCTAAAATAGAAATATTAGGAACAACCCTTCATGAGAAATACGAAAATAGTGAGATGAACTGAGCTCCACACCATGAGGGCTGCAAGACAGCTCGGCTCCGTCACCCAAATCGCCCAAAATAACGACAAACCCTATGCAAATATTAAAAATATAGACAACACACCAGCAAAGAAACAGGGTAAAACATTTTATTAAAAAACTATTTACATAACGTTGGTTTATAAGATGATGTCAGTAGTGGACCGATGTGTGAATAGATCGAAAACAGCACAAGGCTCCAAGATCCGGATGGCAAGCTCCTGGATGTTGGGTGCCATAGTTTAGAGTTCTGAATTTCAGCCTTTTTCAATGCCTGTGCTTTGTTGAATCAAAATGGCGGCTTGACACAAAGCTGACTCAAGCGTTGCTACTGATGCTATGCAGACCAAAACTGGTTTTCAGTTTGTACATTTTTCTAGATTTTTCAATCCAAGTTTGGTTGACTTTGTAGAACGATGGCTTCAGATTTTCAACATACGGTGTGGTGGCGCTGACTGGGAGGGGGCGCTTCGCTCCTGCCCCCTCCCCAAGTAAGATTTTCATACGTGAAAGTACGTTAATGGTTTTGGTCCCTGAGATGCTTCGATGTCACTGCCATTCTCAAATAGCATAAGTTCTGGATGTTGGGTGCCATAGTTAAGAGTTCTGAGCAGTGCTTGTAACACTGTCTGAAGCTTATTTCCACCTACTGCAGCTTCACTATTCTCAAAGTAAGTGAGTGTCGTTTGTGGACCTGACTGCATTAGAAAACAATGTGATATGTTACCTTCCTAAACAGCTTGACGGAGGCCCCTGAGGGGCGGTGTGATGGCCATGGACTCGGAGAAGACGCTTGGCTCCGACACCCTCCCCAAGTCTTATAGCACTGGTGTAGCCTGAGATCGCCCCCGACATAGGCGGCCGGCTCCCGGGGTCCGGCGGAACTTTTTGCCTTTTGATGACTCTTCAATTCTGGACCTTGTCCCACAATCCGTTTGACCTGAAGACAAGCTGTAGTGGGGCGCCCCTTTATCGTTTTAGTTGCCATTCCGCCCGCTTTTGCTACACTGTGCCTCTTCCGCCATTCAGCTGTTTACCGCCCGCTCTTGCGACTACAGCGTCTCGCTCACCATGTAGTTGAGTTGCGCCCGCTCTTGCGGTGCAGCGATAGGCGGCTGCCACAGGACTCTCAAAATGGCGGCCGGCTCTTCGGTTTTGGGCCTGGTCCACTAAAATGGCCCTGGGACACCTTGGAACTCGGACGCTTCCCTGATAGGGCTTGGGTCCCATTCTCGAAAAGCGTCCCCTCAGCCGTGAAGATTCTACAAAAGTCTTGGGGGCCTCCGACTCCCGCAGGCTTCTGGTGGGGAGCGGCTGCCATGATTGCTCGTGGAATGGCCACGACGGAGCTACGAGATGGTAGTGGTCTCATGCTGACGCCAGCTTTAGTCTGAAACATCCAGAAACACTATAGACTACCAATTCGATCAGTTCCGGTAGCGCCCCAACATGACCCGGAAGAGAAGAACTTGCCCTCCCCTCTTTGACTGATGGTTCTTGTTGCCTGTCCCCTCTGTTGTCATTTAACAGAACTTTTTGGACTGCTGAAAGGGGTTGTGTTCTGAACGCTGGTTGGTGGAGACATTTAGACTATATTCTTGACCTACGTTGTCGCGTAATGCGTTTTATGACACGCCGCGTTAGCGCACCCGGAAGTGATCCGAGGCGTGGCGCGCAGCGCGTAACGTAAGCATAACAGGTCATGTGACTTGTTAATAAAACTTTTCATTGGTTCATTTTACTTTTGTTAATTTAATGATGAAAAGCTTGGTCATATGACCTAAAAATTACGCTTTTTATTGTTTTCGAACAATATTTTTTTTTCAAACATATGTTATAATATTCCAGGCTAATGTACTTTCCCGGAAAATTTACAACTGTCTTGCAAGTAAAATATATTCCTTTTTCGAGAAAAAGGGCGTTTCTTCCTTCCATGACGGAGCCGTTGAGTAAAAGAGATTCGGCCTGCTGTCTTAGTCGCCGATACGCCTGATTATCAGATTCTTATCGATCACTTTATGTTGCAGACATGAAAAACACAACTGCCCTTGACCATTTATCTTTACTGCGTTCCTACATATTATACCTTTTATCCGTCATGTAATTGGACTGCTTTATTTCACTTGCCTTTTACTGATTCGAAAACAGTGACTAAAAGTAAAAACTTTACCAATGTAAATACTACTACCGTGTTTTGTTTTAAAAACCTTTATTGTGAAAATGTCAGTATACAAATACGGGCCTATAACCACGTGGGCCGGCCACGGAGCAAACTGAAATCGTATATGATGAGGAGACATTTACACTGTAGAGGAACGTAACGAGCGGGCCATTAGGTTGCAAGAACTAAGGTGTCTAACAGTTGCGGAATCGGTGGACATACATTTTGTAATTAAAATAGAACAGGGCCACTTACAATAACATTTTCTAGATATACATTTGCGGGTAAGGAGTTACGAGTCCCATTTATACCGGCGCCATTTTGGGCGAGGCCGGGCAGGTCCAAGATATAGTCAAAATGTCTCCACCAACCATCGGCCAGACCAGAACCCCTTTCGGCCCTTTATGCTACAAGATGGTGTCTTCCATTCAGAAAATATTGTTGGCAGCATTTTGAAAGGAAACAGAAACAGCCGTTCTCCTAGTGAGTTTCACATTGTTACATTTAGGAAGAATGTTGAAGAGTAGTATGTGGAAAATCTGAAGCCATTTTTCTACAAACTCTCAATCAGACTTGGATGGAAAAAAAAAACCTGAATAATGTACAAACTGAAAACCAATTTTTGTCTGTATAGCACCAACAGTAACGCTTGAGTCAGCTTTGTGTCAAGCCGCCATTTTCATTCAATCAATAGCGTCCCCCTGCACACATTCAGGGACCTGGTCGTGTCTTCAGATGAAACGGATTGTAGGAAAAGAAGCAGAAAGGAAAAGGAAAAAAGTTCCGCCGGACCTAGTGAAGCTGCAGCAGGTGCAAATAAGCTTCAGACAGTCTTACAAGCACTGCTCAGAACTCTCAACTGAGGCACTCAACATCCAGGACTTGCCATTCGGATCTTGGCGCCTTGTGCTGGTTCCGACCTATTCACACATCGGTCCACTACTGACATCACCTCATAAGCCAACGGGGCACCCCACGCCGACTTTCGGCGCAGCATTGTAGGATGGCCACACCAGTGCGGCAACTTGCTGGACACAACATCGGGGCCATCCAGATCTCGGCGCGTTCGACTCACTGTACCGCAACAGTGACCGCAACTCAGCTGGACACGCCGTCTTTCGGCGCAGCATTGTAGGATGGCCACACCAGTGCGGCAATTTGCTGGACACCACCTCGGTGCCATCCGGATCCCGGCGCGTTCAAGTCACTGTACCGCAACAGTGACCGCAACTCAGCTGGACACGCCGTCTTTCGGCGCAGCATTGTAGGATGGCCACACCAGTGCGGCAATTTGCTGGACACCACCTCGGTGCCATCCGGATCTCAGCGCGTTCGAGTCACTGTACCGCAACAGTGACCGCAACTCAGCTGGACACGCCGTCTTTCGGCGCAGCATTGTAGGATGGCCACACCAGTGCGGCAATTTGCTGGACACCACCTCGGTGCCATCCGGATCTCGGCGCGTTCGAGTCACTGTACCGCAACAGTGACCGCAACTCAGCTGGACACGCCGTCTTTCGGCGCAGCATTGTAGGATGGCCACACCAGTGCGGCAATTTGCTGGACACCACCTCGGTACCATCCGGATCTCGGCCCGTTGTGCTGCCTTCGGCCTATTCGCACATCGGTCCGCTACTGACGCCGCCTCACGTGCCAACGGATTTTCTACACTTTTTGTAGCCCTATGCCGCATAACAGGTCATGTGACTTGTTTATAAAACTTTTCATTGGTTCATTTTACTTTTGGTTTCCTAAAGATGGAAGGCTTGGTCATATGACCTAAAAATAACACTTTTCATTGGTTTAGAACATTTTTTTTTCCCAAACGATGAAAGCCCCACCTTGTTTCTGGATCATTCAGACTGAAGCTGGCGTCAGCATGAGAGCACCACCATCTCGTGGCTCCGTCGTGGTCATTCCGCGAGCAATCATGGCAGCCTCTCCCCACCGGAAGCCTGCGGGAGTCGGGGGCCCCCAAGACTTTTGTACAATCTTCACGGCTGAGGGGACGCTTTTCGAGAATGGAGCCCAAGCCCTAGCAGGAAAGCTTCTGAGTTCCAAAGTGTCCCAGGGCCATTTCAGTGGACCAGGCCTAAAACCGAGGAGCCGTCCGCCATTTTAAGAGCCATGTGGCAGCCGCCTATCGCTGCACTGCAAGAGTGGAAGCAACTCAACAACATGGTGAGCGAGACGCTGTAGCCGCAAGAGCGGGCGCAACTCAGCTAGATGGCCGCCACCTGGGGAGGCCCGTTCACGCCGCCTCCCCCACGCCCCCCCCCCGGGCCGCCGCACGCCAATTTTCGGAGCAGCATTGTAGGATACCAAAACCAGTGAGGCAGTTTACTGGACATCACCTGGGTGCCTGTCGTACATGTTGTGTCAGCCATGTGACACTGGACACAGACCGCTACTGACGAGGCCTCCCCCCGCACCACACGGGACGCCCCACGCTGTTTTTCTGTGCTGCATTGTAGGATCCCTAAACCAGTGCGGCACCCAGGCGACATCACCTGGGTGCCGTCCAGAACTCTGCACGTTGTGCTGCCTTGGGACTATTCGCACAAAAGACAGCTTCTAACCATTGTTGCTTTTTGTGTTGAGAAATGTTTAAATGTTTTTAGTTTTTGTTCCGTTCGTTAAAGTTAATAGTTAATAAAGTTTTATAACCTTACTTTGTTGGAGTGTTATCTATTTTTTTAAAAACGGGTGAATGGGGCCTTGAATCGGGTTATTGTCATGTGTGGGCTTTGCAAGTGTACTGCTACAGGATCGGACATTTCAAACTCAAATGCACGTTCTTTTTCTTACCTTTCCGAAGCATGGAGCGCAATAGCAAGCAGAGAAAGGGTGATGCACGTGTTGAACACTACCTGACCTGGCAAGTTGCTGGCAGTGCCCCCCCGCCCGCTCCTGAAAGAGGGAACACACACACACCACCGCTCCGAGTACTTCACAAATCTTTAAAAGACCATGCGCTTGTTCATGAGGCTTAAATGGTTTATCACCTCTTCTAGAACCCCTGCATCGACCCTCTGACGTTTCCTGGAAAAATTACCATGTAACACAATACCAAGCCCTGTCAGCTGAAACCCCCAAGGAATCGTGGGGCATATTATCAAGGGGGTTTATCTCCGCTTTTTTGGCTTTAAAAGCCTTGAAAGCGGAGATAAAATTATCTCCCTATTACCAAGCTGTCGCTAACACCAGTTAGTGACAGCTAAAAGGAGATAGCGACCATCTTGGGCCCCGCTTTGCATGTCAGTGATACTTATCACTAATGACATGCTAAGTGGCGTGCCAAGATGTTAGCGACTGGAAACAGTCCCTAACATCGCTACCTTCTATTACCAACTTTTGGAGATATTCGCGCTAAGCGCGAATATCTCCAAAATCTAACACCTGCCCTGAGCAGTTCTTAGCCATGTTATCCAATGGGAGGTGGATAACATGGCTAAGAGCATTTGCTCGATAATACATGAATATCGCTGACTTTTCTGCGATAATAGCAAGGTTTATCTGCGATAAAAATCGCCGATGTGCGGCGATAATTTTTGTCTCTAAACAAGTTAGAGGCAAAAATTATCGCTAGTTGTTCGTAATATGCCCCCGTGTTTTTGCTTGCAGAAATCGGGAGGCGGGAGACTAGCACTGAAATCAGTAGTCACACGCCTGAATCGGGAGGGTTGGCATGTCTGAATTCTCTACAGCTGGGGCCATAAACTACATCCGCAGGGGTAGGTGATAGCCTGGGACCAGCCTGGCATCTAAAATGGCTGCCGTGCACGACAACATTGTGGCATTGGAAAAAAGGCAAGATGGCGCAGCCGCTGGAAGAGATGTATCAACATATATCAGCCTCCTCAGCCACCCTCAGGAAACATAGGGGATTAGGATACGTCTCCCGCACCCACTTATACCTAGTAATTTAATTAACGAAGCACAAAATGGCGAATTCCCGTTTCGCTACCAGTTTGCGGCCCAGTTCGCGGCCCGTGAAGCGCTTCTACCGTGAAAAATCATTTTTTTTTTATTTTCCCCACGGGACCCTTTAATAACCCCAACAACATTCCTAGGGGGTCAAGAGGGGGATACCTTGCCCCCTTTCATTAAATTCCCCTTTCGTTTTTCACCTCTTCTTCTCTCTCGATCCTACCGAGAGACAAGATGGCGGCCGCTCCGGACTGTTTAGAATGTTGACAGACACCGGAGAGCCAATCAGCTTTCTGCGCGCAAAGTTCCGATAAGCGAAAAGTAAGCGGACCGGATCGCTGCCCGGAGCGCTGTTACAGATATATATCTTGATTTAAACGTTAATTTCTCAAAATCCACTGAAGCACATATATTGAGACCTAGCAAAGGCACATCGGGCTAACAGTCCCTACAATTTTGCCAAGTTTCGTGCAAATCCATTCAGCCGTTCGAGCTAAAAGTGAGTCCAACCGCCCTATGGAAAACTCAATGCAAAAAACGCGTTTTGGGACCCCCCTTTTTTCTCAGCCCCCCCTTGACGAAACCCCACCAAATTTTCAGGGGCTGCTCAGAAACAAAATGTGCCATTTTCCTGAAAATTTCAGCCGATTCCGTCCACAAACGCAAAAGTTATTAGACATAGAATTTTCAGAAATCCCATAGGGAATTAATCCTAACTATGTATACCTACTGGCGATAGCCAGTAGGTAATATATATATATATATATATATATATATATATATATATATATATATATATATATATATATATATATTTTTATTTATTTTTTACCTACTGGCGGTCGCCAGTTGGTATACATAGTTTGGACCTAGTTACCATAGGAAATTCCAAACATTCTATTGGGAATAACTTTGGCGCCGATTGAGGGATCCGTCTGAAATTTTCCTTAAATTTGCCTCCTTCCCTGAAAGTTTCGAGGGGATTCGTCAAGCGGGGGCTGAGAAAAAAGGGGGGTCCCAAAACGTGTTTCCCCATGTTAATTTCCATAGGGACATTCTGACAAGGCTACAGCTCGAACGGCTGAACGGAATTACACCAGATTTGTCAAAATGGTAGGGACTGGTATGCAGCAGTGCCTTTTGTATGTTTGGTGTAAATCCCTGCAGTAGGTTTTGAAAAAATTGAATGTGAAATGTAGCCCAATGGAATTTTCCATAGGACCTTTAGACACGGCTACAGCCCGAACGGCTGAATGGAATTACACCAAAACTTGGCAAAATGGTAGGGACTGGTATGCAGTAGTGCCTTTTTTATATTTGGTGAAAATCGCTCCAGTAGTTGTTGAGAAAATTGAATTTTCCCAAATTATATATCTATGGGTGGCACACCGTGAGTGCACTGTAAGCTTACTATACTCTGTACCTTCCCGAGTATGAGCTGCATGCTGATTGGCTGCCACTGTCTGTCAACATTCCAAAATAGAAATTGTTGACAGCCATCTTGTGCCTCGGTAGACTGAGGCACAGGAAAGAAGAAAAACAAACGTGTAGAACTCAAAAAGGGGGCAGGGTAGAAGCACCCTGACCCCCTAGGCCTGCTCAGGGGGTCCCACAAGGCCCCCCCAGACCCAATTTTTTTTCAAAACAAATTCGGAAAGTCGCGGGGGTACGCGCACTGTACAGAGTACAGTAAGCTTACAGTAAGCTTACTGTACTCAGTACGGTACGCTTACAGTGCGCATACCCCTGCGAGTTTCCCCCCATAAAATTGGGGGGCCTTGTGAGACCCTCTGAGCAGGCCTAGGGGGTCAGGGTGCTTCTACCCTGCCCCCTTTGGGTGTTGAGCACATTTGTTTCACTGCTTTCTTGTGCCTTTGTTCTACCGAGGCACAAGATGGCTGCCAACACTTCCTAGTTTGGAGTGTTGACAGACAGTGGCAGCCAATCAGCATGCCTTTCACAGGAAAGCAGCATTCTCATTGGCTGTCAACACTTCTAACCAGGAAGTGTTGGCATTCATCTTGTGCTAGGTAGACCGAGGCACAAAAGAAGCAGAAAAACAAACGTGTAGAATGCAAAATTGGTCCAGGGTAGAAACACCCTGACCCCCTAGGGCTGCTCAGGTGGTCCCACAAGCATATTAACATATTTAAACGTTATCCGCTCAATAGAATTAGCATTTAAAAAATCTTGCAAATTCACTGAAAAAAACATAGGTTTCAGGCCTTATATAGTTAGGAATTAGCATTTAAAAAACCTTGCAAATTCACTGAAAAAGCCATAGGTTTCAGGCCTTATATAGTTAGGAATTAGCATATAAAAAACCTTTGAAATTCACAGAAAAAAACGTAGGTTTCAGGCCTTATATAGTTAGGAATTAGCATTTAAAAACCAATTGAAATTGCTCCTATATAGTTAGTTGTACTAACTATATTTTGCCCACCCGCAATCCATTGCTGATGATGTCACATATTATATCATTCATGACATGGTCAGTGACATCACTGATGACATCACTGATGACATAATTCATGTGATAATATGATGCTCCTACTTAAACTCTAATATAACCTTTGATACACCCAGTGTTAAAACCATTCTTGAAACCATTGACACACCAATACCAGTTACTACATACGCACTCACTGATTGCTAGGTTTACACATACATCCACTTATTCACCCATAGAATCACTCATACATACAGTCACTCATCAATACAACACTAACATATGCACTCATACCCCTATACAGACACTCACACACTGCCACTTATCCATGGAGTTACTCACACACCTAGTCAGTCATGCAAAGAATCAATCACACTTCCATTTCCTCAACTATACAGTTATACACACAACACCTTACTTATTCAAACATATACTAACACATACTTACTCTCTTATACAATCACTGATACAAGTGCACAATGATCCATACAGCCACTCGCACAATCACTGGCTCTCATGTATAGTCATTTATATATGCCAACTCTCACATGCACTGTGTTTTACATATGTACTTACTTGGACATGTAGCACTGAGATATCCATTCACTCACCAACACACACATGCACACAGTCAACCGCCCATACACCTGTTTCAACATGCACTCTTGAACCCATACACCTAGTGAATCAACTGCTCACACATCTATGCACAGAATCACACACCTCCCAGCCACCCACACACACACTCAGTCTCCCATACAAATACTTGGGCAACCAATCAATAACCCATATAGCCACTCATATAGCTACTGATCAACACATGCAGCAGCTTACACAACAACAGACATACTGATGCACACATTCAGAGAGTTTAGTCACTAACCCATGCATTCAGTAAGACAAAATGAATCACTCACTCATACAGTCAGTCACACACCTACTATATCCTTCATCCAGATACTTATACATCCACTCATTCTTCAATATGTAAAACATATTTAAACTTTACAGAAACATACAGTCACTCGATGATGTCATCAGTGATGTCATCAGTGATGTCATTTGAGATGTCATCAGTGGTGTCACTGACCATGTCATGAATGATGCAATATGTGACATCATCAGCAGTGGATTGCGGGTGCGGGAAATATAGTTAGTACAACTAACTATATAGGAGCAATTTCAAAGGTTTTTTAAATGCTAATTCCTAATTATATGAGGCCTGAAACCTATGGTTTTTTCAGTGAATATATATATATATATACATATATACATATATACATATATATATATATATATATATACATATATTACCTACTGGCGTTCGCCAGTAGGTATATATAGTTAGGATTTTTTCCCTATGGCATTTTTGAAAATTCTATGTCTAATAACTTTGGCGTTTGTGGACGGAATCGGCTGAAATTTTCAGGAAAATGGCACATTTTGTTTCTGAGCAGCCCCTGAAAATTTGGTGGGGTTTCGTCAAGGGGGGGCTGAGAAAAAAGGGGGGTCCCAAAACGCATTTTTTACATTGAGTTTTCCATAGGGCGGTTGGACTCACTTTTAGCTCGAACGGCTGAATGGATTTGCACGAAACTTGGCAAAATTGTAGGGACTGTTAGCCCGATGTGCCTTTGCTAGGTCTCAATATATGTGCTTCAGTGGATTTTGAGAAATTAACGTTCAAAACAAGATATATATCTGTAACAGCGCTCTGGGCAGCGATCCGGTCCGCTTACTTTTCGCGAAACGGATCTTTGCGCGCAGAAAGCTGATTGGCTCTCCGGTGTCTGTCAACATTCTAAACAGTCCGGAGCGGCCGCCATCTTGTCTCTCGGTAGGATCGAGAGAGAAGAAGAGGTGAAAAACGAAAGGGGAATTTAATGAAAGGGGGCAAGGTATCCCCCTCTTGACCCCCTAGGAATGTTGTTGGGGTTATTAAAGGGTCCCGTGGGGAAAAGAAAAAAAAAATGATTTTTCACGGTAGAAGCGCTTCACGGGCCGCGAACTGGGCCACAAACTGGTAGCGAAACGGGAATTCGCCATTTTGTGCTTCGTTAATTAAATTATTAGGTATAAGGGGGTGCGGGAGACGTATCCTAATCCCCTATGTTTCCTGAGGGTGGCTGAGGAGGCTGATATATGTTGATACATCTCTTCCAGCGGCTGTGCGTGAGCTTTTTTTCACGCATTATCCAGCAAATGCTCTTAGCCGTGTTATCCACCTTCCATTGGATAACATGGTTAAAAACTGCTCTGTGCGTGAGCTTTTTTTTTTTTTTTTTTTTTTTTGCTGCGTGACGTTTGTTAACGTTCGATTCGATGGAAATCAGGAAGTGTTGACCACCATTTTGTCACTGCGAGTAAATATTTTGTTATAAATGAATCCTTATTGAAAAACATTGTCTGCGCCATCTTGCCTTTTTGTCCAATGCCACAATTTTGTCGTGCACGGCAGCCATTTTAGATGCCTTGACCAGGCCCACTCTCTGCACGCCGCCGATCCTCAGCATGGCTTCCCACCCTCGCAAGCATCTCCCCCACGCACTGGTCATCCCCGCTCTCTCTCTCATGCATGGGCCATATACTTCCCCCCATCTGCGCTGCTCTTCTCTGAGAATCACACCCTGTGCCCTCCCGACACCTCTCTTTCACCCTATTCACTACCGCACCCTCTGACACTCCTCTTCCTCTGTGTCCGATTGTCCAGGCCGGACCTAGGCTATCACCTACCCCTGCGGATGTAGTTTATGGCCCCAGCTGTAGAGAATTCAGACATGCCAACCCTCCCGATTCAGGCGTGTGACTACTGATTTCAGTGCTAGTCTCCCGCCTCCCGATTTCTGCAAGCAAAAACTCGGGGGCATATTACGAACAACTAGCGATAATTTTTGTCTCTAACTTGTTTAGAGACAAAAATTATCGCCGCACATCGGCGATTTTTATCGCAGATAAACCTTGCTATTATCGCAGAAAAGTCAGCGATATTCATGTATTATCGGGCAAATGCTCTTAGCCATGTTATCCACCTCCCATTGGATAACATGGCTAAGAACTGCTCAGGGCAGGTGTTAGATTTTGGAGATATTCGCGCTTAGCGCGAATATCTCCAAAAGTTGGTAATAGGAGATAGCGATGTTAGGGACTGTTTCCAGTCGCTAACATCTTGGCACGCCCGCTTTGCATGTCATTAGTGATAAGTATCACTGACATGCAAAGCGGGGCCCAAGATGGTCGCTATCTCCTTTTAGCTGTCACTAACTGGTGTTAGCGACAGCTTGGTAATAGGGAGATATTTTTATCTCCGCTTTCAAGGCTTTTAAAGCCAAAAAAGCGGAGATAAACCCCCTTGATAATATGCCCCACGATTCCTTGGGGGTTTCAGCTGACAGGGCTTGGTATTGTGTTACATGGTAATTTTTCCAGGAAACGTCAGAGGGTCGATGCAGGGGTTCTAGAAGAGGTGATAAACCATTTAAGCCTCATGAACAAGCGCATGGTCTTTTAAAGATTTGTGAAGTACTCGGGGCGGCGGTGTGTGTGTGTCCTCTTTCAGGAGCGGGCGGGGGGGGGGGCACTGCCAGCAACTTGCCAGGTCAGGTAGTGTTCAACACGTGCATCACCCTTTCTCTGCCTGCTATTGCGCTCCATGCTTCGGAAAGGTAAGAAAAAGAACGTGCATTTGAGTTTGAAATGTCCGATCCTGCAGCAGCACACTTCCAAAGCCCACACATGACAATAACCCGATTCAAGGCCCCATTCACCCGTTTTTAAAAAAATAGATAACACTCCAACAAAGTAAGATTATAAAACTTTATTAACTATTAACTAAAACATTTAAACATTTTTCAACACAAAAAGCAACAATGGTTAGAAGCTGTCTTTTGTGCGAATAGTCCCAAGGCAGCACAACGTGCAGAGTTCTGGACGGCACCCAGGTGATGTCGCCTGGGTGCCGCACTGGTTTTGGGATCCTACAATGCAGCACAGAAAAACAGCGTGGGGCGTCCCGGGTGGTGCGGGGGGAGGCCTCGTCAGTAGCGGTCTGTTGTGCGAATAGTCCCAAGGCAGCAGAACGCGTTGAGATGTTGATGGGACTGTGTCCAGTGTCACATGGCTGACACAACATGTACGACAGGCACCCAGGTGATGTCCAGTAAACTGCCGCACTGGTTTTGGTATCCTACAATGCTGCTCCGAAAATTGGCGTGCGGCGGCCCGGGGGTGGGGGAGGCGGCGTGAACGGGCCTCCCCAGGTGGCGGCCATCTAGCTGAGTTGCGCTCGCTTTTGCGGCTACAGCGTCTCGCTCACCATGTTGTTGAGTTGCTTCCACTCTTGCAGTGCAGCGATAGGCGGCTGCCACATGGCTCTTAAAATGGCGGACGGCTCCTCGGTTTTGGGCCTGGTCCACTGAAATGGCCCTGGGACACCTTGGAACTCGGACGCTTGCCTGCTAGGGCTTGGGCTCCATTCTCGAAAAGCGTCCCCTCAGCCGTGAAGATTCTACAAAAGTCTTGGGGGCCCCCGACTCCCGCAGGCTTCCGGTGGGGAGCGGCTGCCATGATTGCTCGCGGAATGACCACGACGGAGCCACGAGATGGTGGTGCTCTCATGCTGACGCCAGCTTCAGTCTGAATGATCCAGAAACAAGGTGGGGCTTTCATCGTTTGGGAAAAAAAAATGTTCTAAACCAATGAAAAGTGTTATTTTTAGGTCATATGACCAAGCCTTCCATCTTTAGGAAACCAAAAGTAAAATGAACCAATGAAAAGTTTTATAAACAAGTCACATGACCTGTTATGCGGCATAGGGCTACAAAAAGCGTAGAAAATCCGTTGGCACGTGAGGCGGCGTCAGTAGCGGACCGATGTGCGAATAGGCCGAAGGCAGCACAACGCGCCGAGATCCGGATGGCACCGAGGTGGTGTCCAGCAAATTGCCGCACTGGTGTGGCCATCCTACAATGCTGCGCCGAAAGACGGCGTGTCCAGCTGAGTTGCGGTCACTGTTGCGGTACAGTGACTCGAACGCACCGAGATCCGGATGGCACCGAGGTGGTGTCCAGCAAATTGCCGCACTGGTGTGGCCATCCTACAATGCTGCGCCGAAAGACGGCGTGTCCAGCTGAATTGCGGTCACTGTTGCGGTACAGTGACTCGAACGCGCCGAGATCCGGATGGCACCGAGGTGGTGTCCAGCAAATTGCCGCACTGGTGTGGCCATCCTACAATGCTGCGCCGAAAGACGGCGTGTCCAGCTGAGTTGCGGTCACTGTTGCGGTACAGTGAGTCGAACGCGCCGAGATCTGGATGGCCCCGATGTTGTGTCCAGCAAGTTGCCGCACTGGTGTGGCCATCCTACAATGCTGCGCCGAAAGTCGGCGTGGGGTGCCCCGTTGGCTTATGAGGTGATGTCAGTAGTGGACCGATGTGTGAATAGGTCGGAACCAGCACAAGGCGCCAAGATCCGAATGGCAAGTCCTGGATGTTGAGTGCCTCAGTTGAGAGTTCTGAGCAGTGCTTGTAAGACTATCTGAAGTTTATTATAAGAATCAGAGTAAGTTGAAGACTGTCTGAAGCTTATTTGCACCTTTTGCAGCTTCACTATTGCCCAAGGTGGTGTTCAGCGGAACTTTTTTCCTTTTCCTTTCTGCTTCTTTTCCTACAATCCGTTTCATCTGAAGACACGACCAGGTCCCTGAATGTGTGTAGGGGGACGCTATTGAGTGAATGAAAATGGCGGCTTGTCCAGCTGAATTGCGGTCACTGTTGCGGTACAGTGAGTCGAACGCGCCGAGATCCAGGACCGATGTGTGAATAGGTCGGAACCAGCACAAGGCGCCAAGATTCGAATGGCAAGTCCTGGATGTTGAGTGCCTCAGTTGAGATTTCTGAGCAGTGCTTGTAAGATTGTCTGAAGCTTATTTGCATCTGCTGCAGCTTCACTATTGCCCTTGTGTGGCCAAAGGTCGCACATGACATAGGCGGCCGGCTCCCGAGGTCCGGCGGAACTTTTTGCCTTTTCCTTTCTGCTTCTTTTCCTACAATCCGTTTCATCTGAAGACACGACCAGGTCCCTGAATGTGTGCAGGGGGACGCTATTGATTGAATGAAAATGGCGGCTTGACACAAAGCTGACTCAAGCGTTACTGTTGATGCTATACAGACAAAAATTGGTTTTCAGTTTGTACATTCTTCATGTTTTTTTTTTCCATCCAAGTCTGATTGAGAGTTTGTAGAAAAATGGCTTCAGATTTTCCACATACTACTCTTCAACATTCTTCCTAAATGTAACAATGTGAAACTCACTAGGAGAACGGCTGTTTCTGTTTCCTTTCAAAATGCTGCCAACAATATTTTCTGAATGGAAGACACCATCTTGTAGCATAAAGGGCCGAAAGGGGTTCTGGTCTGGCCGATGGTTGGTGGAGACATTTTGACTATATCTTGGACCTGCCCGGCCTCGCCCAAAATGGCGCCGGTATAAATGGGACTCGTAACTCCTTGCCCGCAAATGTATATCTAGAAAATGTTATTGTAAGTGGCCCTGTCCTATTTTAATTACAAAATGTATGTCCACCGATTCCGCAACTGTTAGACACCTTAGTTCTTGCAACCTAATGGCCCGCTCGTTACGTTCCTCTACAGTGTAAATGTCTCCTCATCATATACGATTTCAGTTTGCTCCGTGGCCGGCCCACGTGGTTATAGGCCCGTATTTGTATACTGACATTTTCACAATAAAGGTTTTTAAAACAAAACACGGTAGTAGTATTTACATTGGTAAAGTTTTTACTTTTAGTCACTGTTTTCGAATCAGTAAAAGGCAAGTGAAATAAAGCAGTCCAATTACATGACGGATAAAAGGTATAATATGTAGGAACGCAGTAAAGATAAATGGTCAAGGGCAGTTGTGTTTTTCATGTCTGCAACATAAAGTGATCGATAAGAATCTGATAATCAGGCGTATCGGCGACTAAGACAGCAGGCCGAATCTCTTTTACTCAACGATTCCGTCATGGAAGGAAGAAACACCCTTTTTCTCGAAAAAGGAATATATTTTACTTGCAAGACAGTTGTAAATTTTCCGGGAAAGTACATTAGCCTGGAATATTATAACATATGTTTGAAAAAAAAATATTGTTCGAAAACAATAAAAAGCCTAATTTTTAGGTCATATGACCAAGCTTTTCATCATTAAATTAACAAAAGTAAAATGAACCAATGAAAAGTTTTATTAACAAGTCACATGACCTGTTATGCTTACGTTACGCGCTGCGCGCCGCGCCTCGGATCACTTCCAGGTGCGCTAACGCGGCGTGTCATATAACGCATTACGCGACAACGTAGGTCAAGAACATAGTCAAAATGTCTCCACCAACCAGCGTTCAGAACACAACCCCTTTCAGCAGTCCAAAAAGTTCTGTTAAATGACAACAGAGGGGACAGGCAACAAGAACCATCAGTCAAAGAGGGGAGGGCAAGTTCTTCTCTTCCGGGTCATGTTGGGGCGCTACCGGAACTGATCGAATTGGTAGTCTACAGTGTTTCTGGATGTTTCAGACTAAAGCTGGCGTCAGCATGAGACCACTACCATCTCGTAGCTCCGTCGTGGCCATTCCACGAGCAATCATGGCAGCCGCTCCCCACCAGAAGCCTGCGGGAGTCGGAGGCCCCCAAGACTTTTGTAGAATCTTCACGGCTGAGGGGACGCTTTTCGAGAATGGGACCCAAGCCCTATCAGGGAAGCGTCCGAGTTCCAAGGTGTCCCAGGGCCATTTTAGTGGACCAGGCCCAAAACCGAAGAGCCGGCCGCCATTTTGAGAGTCCTGTGGCAGCCGCCTATCGCTGCACCGCAAGAGCGGGAGCAACTCAACTACATGATGAGCGAGACGCTGTAGTCGCAAGAGCGGGCGGTAAACAGCTGAATGGCGGAAGAGGCACAGTGTAGCAAAAGCGGGCGGAATGGCAACTAAAACGGTAAAGGGGCGCCCCACTACAGCTTGTCTTCAGGTGAAACGGATTGTGGGACAAGGTCCAGAATTGAAGAGTCATCAAAAGGCAAAAAGTTCCGCCGGACCCCGGGAGCCGGCCGCCTATGTCGGGGGCGATCTCAGGCTACACCAGTGCTATAAGACTTGGGGAGGGTGTCGGAGCCAAGCGTCTTCTCCGAGTCCATGGCCATCACACCGCCCAAGTTTTCTAATGCAGTCAGGTCCACAAACGACACTCACTTACTTTGAGAATAGTGAAGCTGCAGTAGGTGGAAATAAGCTTCAGACAGTGTTACAAGCGCTGCTCAGAACTCTGAACTATGGCACCCAACATCCAGAACTTATGCTATTTGAGAATGGCAGTGACATCGAAGCATCTCAGGGACCAAAACCATTAACGTACTTTCACGTATGAAAATCTTACTTGGGGAGGGGGCAGGAGCGAAGCGCCCCCTCCCAGTCAGCGCCACCACACCGTATGTTGAAAATTTGAAGCCATCGTTCTACAAAGTCAACCAAACTTGGATTGAAAAATCTAGAAAAATGTACAAACTGAAAACCAGTTTTGGTCTGCATAGCATCAGTAGCAACGCTTGAGTCAGCTTTGTGTCAAGCCGCCATTTTGATTCAACAAAGCACAGGCATTGAAAAAGGCTCAAATTCAGAACTCTAAACTATGGCACCCAACATCCAGGAGCTTGCCATCCGGATCTTGGAGCCTTGTGCTGCTTTCGATCTATTCACACATCGGTCCACTACTGATATCATCTTATAAACCAACGTTATGTAAATAGTTTTTTAATAAAATGTTTTACCCTGTTTCTTTGCTGGTGTGTTGTCTATATTTTTAATATTTGCATAGGGTTTGTCGTTATTTTGTGCGGGATGGGTGATGGAGCCGAGCTGTCTTGCAGCCCTCATGGTGTGGAGCTCAGTTCATCTCACTATTTTCGTATTTCTCATGTATGGTTGTTCCTAATATTTCTATTTTAGCGAGGTCAAAAAGAGATCCAATTAGTGGCCTACTGATTTTGCTCGATTACTTTTATTTTTTTTACACGATTTTTCACTATCTGCAAAGACTAAACAGAGTATTGCGACTTTGTGCTTGTTTGTAAATAGAGAATGATCCAAAGAGAACCAATTCTAAAACAGTAAATGCTTGGACAACAATCAATCAAATGGAGAGACAAGCAGGCACGACGGATTAAAAAGGGGGGAAAGGCTTGCGTTAACTACCGTTCACTATCTGCAAAGAGAGAGTACTACTAAGACAAAAGAGGGGAGGGGGGGGGTGCAGCGTTCAAAGCACATCAGCGTGCATAAATACGAAAATGTTTTCATCTATCACGTACTTGACATTTTAAAGCTTTTCATATTTGCTATTAAAAAACCAATGAAATTCACAGAAAAAACCATAGGTTATAGTGGATATATAGTTAGGAATTTGCATTTACAAAACCTTGAAAATTCAATGAAAAAACCATTGGTTTTAGGCCATATATAGTTAGGGATTTGCATTTACAAAACCTTATTTTACTCGCATAAAACCATTGAAATTCCATATATAGTTATAAGCGCTAACTATATATCGCGCACCCGCAATCCACTGCTGATGATGTCACATATTACATCATTCATGACATGGTTAGTGACATCACTGATGACATCACTGATGACATCTCAAATGACATCACTGATGACATCACTGAAAACATCTCATTTGACATGACTGATAACATCACTGATGATATCATTCATGTGATAATACGATGAACCTCTTCAGACTCTAATATAACCTTAGATACAATCAGTGTAAACAGACACTCACAGACTGTCACTCATCCATGGAGTTACTCACACACCTAGTCAGTCATGCAAAGAATCAATCACACCTCCATTTCCTCAACTATACAGTTATACAAAATTTACTTATTCAAACATATACTAACACATATTTACTCTATTATACAATCCCTGATACAAGTTCACAATGATCCATACAGCCACTCACACATTCACTGGCTCTTATGCACAGTTATTTATATATGTCAACTCTCACATGTACTGTGTTTTACATATGTACTTACTTTGACATGTAGCACTGAGATATCCATTCACTCTCCAATGCACTCATGCACACAGTCAACCGCCCATACAGCTGTTTCCACATGCACTTTTGAAACCATACATCTAGTGAATCAACTGCTCACACATCTATGCACAGAGTCATACACCTCCCAGCCACCTACACACACACTCAGTATCCCATACAAATACTTGGGCAACCAATCAATAACCCATATAGTTACTCATATAGCTACTTATCAACACATGCAACAGTTCACAGAACAACAGACATAATGATGCACAAATTAAGACAGTTTAGTCACTAACCCATGCACTCAGTGAGACACATTTAATCACTCACTCATACAGTCAGTCATGCACCTACTAAATCCTTCATCCAGACACTTATATATCCACTCATTCTTCAATATGTAAGAGATATTTTAACTTTACAGAAACATACAGTCACTGCATGTTGTCATCAGTGATGTCATCAGTGATGTCATTTGAGATGTCATCAGTGATGTCATCAGTGATGTCACTAACCATGTCATGAATGATGTAATATGTGACATCATCAGCAGTGGATTGCGGGTGCGCGATATATAGTTAGCGCTTATAACTATATATGGAATTTCAATGGTTTTATGCGAGTAAAATAAGGTTTTGTAAATGCAAATCCCTAACTATATATGGCCTAAAACCAATGGTTTTTTCATTGAATTTTCAAGGTTTTGTAAATGCAAATTCCTAACTATATATCCACTATAACCTATGGTTTTTTCTGTGAATATATATATATATATATATCCAGCCAATGCAGATCCCATTAAAAAGAGCCCACGCCTGGAAGTGAGTGAGTCACGCTGTCTGTTGACAGCCTGCTGGCAGCATTCAAGGTATTGGCGTGTTTCAAAGTTCTTGCCAAACGCGTTTCGAGAGCGGACTGCTCTCTTCATCAGTGGCATTGAGTTTCTGCAGAGAAGCGCTGATAAAAATCACCTGCCTGTAGGGCGTGGCCTGACAGCATGGCCTTCTGGTAATTGAAGTCCCAAGTGGGCGCGCTTGCTGTGCAGTCTGTAAAAATTAGTGTACATCCCGAGTGGGTAGAAGTCATCCAAACCTCGTGATGTTGCCGTGCTTTTTGGCTGTCAACGTGTGGAAAAGGCACCTTTCTGCATAAGGGCCTCCTCGCCTTCCATTCCTCTTGTTCAGCGCACTGTAGAGCCTGACAGGATCCGCAGCAGCGGTGGGAGCTCAAGTTGCGACCGGGACAGCCGCTTTACATCCAGCCAATGCAGATCCCATTAAAAAGAGCCCACGCCTGGAAGTGAGTGAGTCACGCTGTCTGTTGACAGCCTGCTGGCAGCATTCAAGGTATTGGCGTATTTCAAAGTTCTTGCCAAACGCGTTTCGAGAGCGGACTGCTCTCTTCATCAGTGGCATTGAGTTTCTGCAGAGAAGCGCTGATAAAAATCACCTGCCTGTAGGGCGTGGCCTGACAGCATGGCCTTCTGGTAATTGAAGTCCCAAGTGGGCGCGCTTGCTGTGCAGTCTGTAAAAATTAGTGTACATCCCGAGTGGGTAGAAGTCATCCAAACCTCGTGATGTTGCCGTGCTTTTTGGCTGTCAACGTGTGGAAAAGGCACCTTTCTGCATAAGGGCCTCCTCGCCTTCCATTCCTCTTGTTCAGCGCACTGTAGAGCCTGACAGGATCATCAGCAGCGGTGGGAGCTCAAGTTGCGACCGGGACAGCCGCTTTACATCCAGCCAATGCAGATCCCATTAAAAAGAGCCCACGCCTGGAAGTGAGTGAGTCACGCTGTCTGTTGACAGCCTGCTGGCAGCATTCAAGGTATTGGCGTGTTTCAAAGTTCTTGCCAAACGCGTTTCGAGAGCGGACTGCTCTCTTCATCAGTGGCATTGAGTTTCTGCAGAGAAGCGCTGATAAAAATCACCTGCCTGTAGGGCGTGGCCTGACAGCATGGCCTTCTGGTAATTGAAGTCCCAAGTGGGCGCGCTTGCTGTGCAGTCTGTAAAAATTAGTGTACATCCCGAGTGGGTAGAAGTCATCCAAACCTCGTGATGTTGCACAGCAAGCGCGCCCACTTGGGACTTCAATTACCAGAAGGCCATGCTGTCAGGCCACGCCCTACAGGCAGGTGATTTTTATCAGCGCTTCTCTGCAGAAACTCAATGCCACTGATGAAGAGAGCAGTCCGCTCTCGAAACGCGTTTGGCAAGAACTTTGAAACACGCCAATACCTTGAATGCTGCCAGCAGGCTGTCAACAGACAGCGTGACTCACTCACTTCCAGGCGTGGGCTCTTTTTAATGGGATCTGCATTGGCTGGATGTAAAGCGGCTGTCCCGGTCGCAACTTGAGCTCCCACCGCTGCTGCGGATCCTGTCAGGCTTTACAGTGCGCTGAACAAGAGGAATGGAAGGCGAGGAGGCCCTTATGCAGAAAGGTGCCTTTTCCACACATTGACAGCCAAGAAGCACGGCAACATCACGAGGTTTGGATGACTTCTACCCACTCGGGATGTACACTAATTTTTCAGACTGCACAGCAAGCGCGCCCACTTGGGACTTCAATTACCAGAAGGCCATGCTGTCAGGCCACGCCCTATAGGCAGGTGATTTTTATCAGCGCTTCTCTGCAGAAACTCAATGCCACTGATGAAGAGAGCAGTCCGCTCTCGAAACGCGTTTGGCAAGAACTTTGAAACACGCCAATACCTTGAATGCTGCCAGCAGGCTGTCAACAGACAGCGTGACTCACTCACTTCCAGGCGTGGGCTCTTTTTAATGGGATCTGCATTGGCTGGATGTAAAGCGGCTGTCCCGGTCGCAACTTGAGCTCCCACCGCTGCTGCGGATCCTGTCAGGCTTTACAGTGCGCTGAACAAGAGGAATGGAAGGCGAGGAGGCCCTTATGCAGAAAGGTGCCTTTTCCACACGTTGACAGCCAAGAAGCACGGCAACATCACGAGGTTTGGATGACTTCTACCCACTCGGGATGTACACTAATTTTTACAGACTGCACAGCAAGCGCGCCCACTTGGGACTTCAATTACCAGAAGGCCATGCTGTCAGGCCACGCCCTACAGGCAGGTGATTTTTATCAGCGCTTCTCTGCAGAAACTCAATGCCACTGATGAAGAGAGCAGTCCGCTCTCGAAACGCGTTTGGCAAGAACTTTGAAACACGCCAATACCTTGAATGCTGCCAGCAGGCTGTCAACAGACAGCGTGACTCACTCACTTCCAGGCGTGGGCTCTTTTTAATGGGATCTGCATTGGCTGGATATATATATATATATATATATATATATATATATATATATATATATATATATATATATATACACATATATATATATATATATATATGCTCCACTAGTGCTGGTAAAAGAGTTCAGCTGTCAACGGGCGGTCCTGCGTAGCCACAAGCAGGCTATGAAATTTGCTCCAACAATCTCCTCAATAAAAAAGAACACAGGACACCCAGAGCTTCTGTTCAGGAATTTATTCCGGCAGATGAAAAAGTCTCCACGACGCGTTTCGCCGATAAGGCTTGGTCACGCTCGTCAAGTTCGTGCTGACAGCCATTTTTAAACCACCCAACACCCTCATGCACAAATTGTAATACGAAAAAGCGGCGGACATCTTGTAATAGGCATAGACTATAGGCATTGTAAAAATGTAAAGCCTTTGCGCAACATATCAGTGCACCCAATGTCTTAATAGCATATTCTCTAATACTATATTATTTTCTCATTGTTGCGACGTATTTGACATTATCACATCCAATGGTAAAAAATTTCAAAATTCATGCCACAAGTGTTATAAATGTATTGCAAGTCGTAGCGGAAATCACATTGTGAGCAAAACATTATATTACTACATCAAATTTCAAATGTGCATTACAAAGCATGCAACGCTTGTACGCTCGATTTTGATTGGCCACATTACAGAGCTACCTTGTAATTGGTTAAGGTTACACTGTCGCTAGGAAACAAAGATAACAAACACGTTCCTATCGGGAATCTGTGACAGAGAATGCAATACCCGATATGAAATCCACATTATTAGAATCAAAGGAGCTAGCGTGTAATAGCGCATAAATCTATTCCTATGCTCCAATGAAACCCTAGATCCAAAAGGTAGCATATGGAGAAGAAAACTCCGTTCATAATTAGAAGTCCCGCCCCAGTGGGCGATAAGACTGACAACCAAAATACATAATAGCTTTGTTTTGAAGAAAAAGTCACGATGTGTCATTCTAATGATTTCAAAAGTTGAGATGTTGTCCCGCCCCAGTGGGCAATTAGAACAAAGATAATGTCTATCCTAGTAGTACACAATTCCGCATTGTCATCGACTGTCTTCCGCTACATCGTGTTACGTGAAATCTAAAAACAATGAAAAAAATATCATTTTAAAATATTGGAAGACCACAGACAATATGTACATGATACAAAAATTAATTCATGTAAATGTATCGATAATTCTTCGCTACATCTGGCTGATATTTGGGCTACATTTGTTTTTTTTGTCTCTGGTGGCCATCTTTGGGCTACATTGGGCTACTTGGGCTATATTTGGGCTACATTTGGGCTCTAACATATATATAGCCCAATGTAGCCCAATATATATTTTTTCAAAGTTAATTTTCTTAAAAACCACTGGAGCATATATCTTGAGACATAGCAAAGGCACATCGGGCTACCAGTCCCTACAATTTTTCCAATTTTTTTTTTTAATATATATTTTTTTGCCCTGGAGCGCTCCCGGTGCGCGCCCCAGTGAGCGCTCCGGAAAGCGTAGTATTTTGAAGCGCCCCGGTGCGCAACCGGGAAGCGTCCCGTTAGCGCCAATGTCGCGATCGAAAACAACATCGTGACGCGTCGCGTAAGCGTGACGTATCGCGTAGCCGCGCGATGTGTCTTATGATGCGCTGCGTAAATGCACCCGGAAGCGCTCCGCGGCGCGGCCCGGAGTGCGTAACGTAAGCGCATCGGGTCATGTGACTTGAAAATAACACTTTTCATTGGTTCTCATCATTTTTTTTCTCCAAATAATGAAAGCCCCCTTCTTTTTTCCTCATTCTTACTTTCTTCATTGAGAGAGCAAGAGCTATTTTTCAGCAAACAATGGCATCACTTGTTGCTGCAGCTGGTGCACCCCCACCACCACCCCCACCACCAAGAAAAGAAGGTCCACCACCACAGTTTCTTGGAGGACAAGAAGAAGAGGAGGAAGAAGAGGAGGAGGATGAACAACCAAGGAGCTTCCTGCCTGAAGAACCAAGACAAAGGCACGTTAAAGTGCACTTTATTTGGTAATTCTTTTCTTTTCCTGCAGACCAGAAAATGGTGAACGCCCCCAAAGTCACCTGTCTTATTTGTGGCAAAGTTCTCTCCAGGGGCAATCCCAAAAAGAAATATTCTTTTGGTAATTTTACCATGATCCGCCACATGGAGAGGTGGCATCCCAATAACTTAGCCCAGGCTGAAGTACAGGAACTTCGAAACAACCCACCCCCTGTGGCCAGCACTTCCTCTACTGAACCCTCACTTTCTGGTCCTGAAGAACACCAAATGGTGCCAAATATTCAGCAAAAATTTGGCAACCTCAAATTTGTTTGCATTTTCTGTGGCAAAACATTATGTTATGGTGAACTTAGTGTCACCTTAATATATAATGCTGTAGACAACCACCAATACAGCAAGAAAAGGAAGCAGTAATTCTTTTCTTTTTTTTTCTCCTGTTGAGCCATTTTCAATTCCCTGTTTTTTGTTTGTTCCCTTAAAAAAAAAACCAAAAATATAAAATTGTTCAAAAATACAAAATAAAAAAAAATATTCAGAAAAATAATAAAAAAATATAAAACAACAAAAAGAATAAAAAAAGTTATTTTCAGAACTACCTCCCATTTATAAAATATTGCTAAAAATGTTAAACTCTGGCATTCTTTTTTCTCTTTTGTGCGCTTCCCGGTGCGCTCCCCGGTGCGCGTACCGGGCGCTCCCTCCGCGACAATCGGAAACATTTTTTTTTTTTTTTTGCCCCACGGGGCCCTTTTATAGCCCCCACATCAAACCTAGGGGGTCAGGGTGGGTCTACCCTGCCCCCTTATGGTCATTTCCCCCTTTGTTTTGGCCACCTCTTGTGTCTCGAGCCTACCGAGACACAAGATGGCAGACATCACGAGGTTTGGATGACTTCTACCCACTCGGGATGTACACTAATTTTTACAGACTGCACAGCAAGCGCGCCCACTTGGGACTTCAATTACCAGAAGGCCATGCTGTCAGGCCACGCCCTATACGCAGGTGATTTTTATCAGCGCTTCTCTGCAGAAACTCAATGCCACTGATGAAGAGAGCAGTCCGCTCTCGAAACGCGTTTGGCAAGAACTTTGAAACACGCCAATACCTTGAATGCTGCCAGCAGGCTGTCAACAGACAGCGTGACTCACTCACTTCCAGGCGTGGGCTCTTTTTAATGGGATCTGCATTGGCTGGATGTAAAGCGGCTGTCCCGGTCGCAACTTGAGCTCCCACCGCTGCTGCGGATCCTGTCAGGCTTTACAGTGCGCTGAACAAGAGGAATGGAAGGCGAGGAGGCCCTTATGCAGAAAGGTGCCTTTTCCACACGTTGACAGCCAAGAAGCACGGCAACATCACGAGGTTTGGATGACTTCTACCCACTCGGGATGTACACTAATTTTTACAGACTGCACAGCAAGCGCGCCCACTTGGGACTTCAATTACCAGAAGGCCATGCTGTCAGGCCACGCCCTACAGGCAGGTGATTTTTATCAGCGCTTCTCTGCAGAAACTCAATGCCACTGATGAAGAGAGCAGTCCGCTCTCGAAACGCGTTTGGCAAGAACTTTGAAACACGCCAATACCTTGAATGCTGCCAGCAGGCTGTCAACAGACAGCGTGACTCACTCACTTCCAGGCGTGGGCTCTTTTTAATGGGATCTGCATTGGCTGGATATATATATATATATATATATATATATATATATATATATATATATATATATATATATATATATATATGCTCCACTAGTGCTGGTAAAAGAGTTCAGCTGTCAACGGGCGGTCCTGCGTAGCCACAAGCAGGCTATGAAATTTGCTCCAACAATCTCCTCAATAAAAAAGAACACAGGACACCCAGAGCTTCTGTTCAGGAATTTATTCCGGCAGATGAAAAAGTCTCCATGACGCGTTTCGCCGATAAGGCTTGGTCACGCTCGTCAAGTTCGTGCTGACAGCCATTTTTAAACCACCCAACACCCTCATGCACAAATTGTAATACGAAAAAGCGGCGGACATCTTGTAATAGGCATAGACTATAGGCATTGTAAAAATGTAAAGCCTTTGCGCAACATATCAGTGCACCCAATGTCTTAATAGCATATTCTCTAATACTATATTATTTTCTCATTGTTGCGACGTATTTGACATTATCACATCCAATGGTAAAAAATTTCAAAATTCATGCCACAAGTGTTATAAATGTATTGCAAGTCGTAGCGGAAATCACATTGTGAGCAAAACATTATATTACTACATCAAATTTCAAATGTGCATTACAAAGCATGCAACGCTTGTACGCTCGATTTTGATTGGCCACATTACAGAGCTACCTTGTAATTGGTTAAGGTTACACTGTCGCTAGGAAACAAAGATAACAAACACGTTCCTATCGGGAATCTGTGACAGAGAATGCAATACCCGATATGAAATCCACATTATTAGAATCAAAGGAGCTAGCGTGTAATAGCGCATAAATCTATTCCTATGCTCCAATGAAACCCTAGATCCAAAAGGTAGCATATGGAGAAGAAAACTCCGTTCATAATTAGAAGTCCCGCCCCAGTGGGCGATAAGACTGACAACCAAAATACATAATAGCTTTGTTTTGAAGAAAAAGTCACGATGTGTCATTCTAATGATTTCAAAAGTTGAGATGTTGTCCCGCCCCAGTGGGCAATTAGAACAAAGATAATGTCTATCCTAGTAGTACACAATTCCGCATTGTCATCGACTGTCTTCCGCTACATCGTGTTACGTGAAATCTAAAAACAATGAAAAAAATATCATTTTAAAATATTGGAAGACCACAGACAATATGTACATGATACAAAAATTAATTCATGTAAATGTATCGATAATTCTTCGCTACATCTGGCTGATATTTGGGCTACATTTGTTTTTTTTGTCTCTGGTGGCCATCTTTGGGCTACATTGGGCTACTTGGGCTATATTTGGGCTACATTTGGGCTCTAACATATATATAGCCCAATGTAGCCCAATATATATTTTTTCAAAGTTAATTTTCTTAAAAACCACTGGAGCATATATCTTGAGACATAGCAAAGGCACATCGGGCTACCAGTCCCTACAATTTTTCCAATTTTTTTTTTTAATATATATTTTTTTGCCCTGGAGCGCTCCCGGTGCGCGCCCCAGTGAGCGCTCCGGAAAGCGTAGTATTTTGAAGCGCCCCGGTGCGCAACCGGGAAGCGTCCCGTTAGCGCCAATGTCGCGATCGAAAACAACATCGTGACGCGTCGCGTAAGCGTGACGTATCGCGTAGCCGCGCGATGTGTCTTATGATGCGCTGCGTAAATGCACCCGGAAGCGCTCCGCGGCGCGGCCCGGAGCGCGTAACGTAAGCGCATCGGGTCATGTGACTTGAAAATAACACTTTTCATTGGTTCTCATCATTTTTTTTTCTCCAAATAATGAAAGCCCCCTTCTTTTTTCCTCATTCTTACTTTCTTCATTGAGAGAGCAAGAGCTATTTTTCAGCAAACAATGGCATCACTTGTTGCTGCAGCTGGTGCACCCCCACCACCACCCCCACCACCAAGAAAAGAAGGTCCACCACCACAGTTTCTTGGAGGACAAGAAGAAGAGGAGGAAGAAGAGGAGGAGGATGAACAACCAAGGCGCTTCCTGCCTGAAGAACCAAGACAAAGGCACGTTAAAGTGCACTTTATTTGGTAATTCTTTTCTTTTCCTGCAGACCAGAAAATGGTGAACGCCCCCAAAGTCACCTGTCTTATTTGTGGCAAAGTTCTCTCCAGGGGCAATCCCAAAAAGAAATATTCTTTTGGTAATTTTACCATGATCCGCCACATGGAGAGGTGGCATCCCAATAACTTAGCCCAGGCTGAAGTACAGGAACTTCGAAACAACCCACCCCTTGTGGCCAGCACTTCCTCTACTGAACCCTCACTTTCTGGTCCTGAAGAACACCAAATGGTGCCAAATATTCAGCAAAAATTTGGCAACCTCAAATTTGTTTGCATTTTCTGTGGCAAAACATTATGTTATGGTGAACTTAGTGTCACCTTAATATATAATGCTGTAGACAACCACCAATACAGCAAGAAAAGGAAGCAGTAATTCTTTTCTTTTTTTTTCTCCTGTTGAGCCATTTTCAATTCCCTGTTTTTTGTTTGTTCCCTTAAAAAAAAAAACCAAAAATATAAAATTGTTCAAAAATACAAAATAAAAAAAAATATTCAGAAAAATAATAAAAAAATATAAAACAACAAAAAGAATAAAAAAAGTTGTTTTCAGAACTACCTCCCATTTATAAAATATTGCTAAAAATGTTAAACTCTGGCATTCTTTTTTCTCTTTTGTGCGCTTCCCGGTGCGCTCCCCGGTGCGCGTACCGGGCGCTCCCTCCGCGACAATCGGAAACATTTTTTTTTTTTTTTTGCCCCACGGGGCCCTTTTATAGCCCCCACATCAAACCTAGGGGGTCAGGGTGGGTCTACCCTGCCCCCTTATGGTCATTTCCCCCTTTGTTTTGGCCACCTCTTGTGTCTCGAGCCTACCGAGACACAAGATGGCAGACGCTTCGGACTGTTTCGAATGTTTACAGACACCCAAGAGCCAATCAGCTTTCTGTGTGCAAGTTGCGTGGCGCGCCCAGAGCGCTCTCCGGTGCGCGTACCGGGGCGCTGCCATAGATATAGATATTTTTTTGAACCTAAATTACTCAAAAACCACTGGAGCACATATCTTGAGACATAGCAAAGGCACATCGGGCTACCAGTCCCTACAATTCTCCCTACAATTCTGCCAAGTTTGGTGGAAATCCATTCAGCCGTTCGGGCTAAAAGTGAGGTCGACTGCCCTATGGAAATTAACATGGGGAAAACACATTTTGGGACCCCCCTTTTATCTCGGCCCCCGCTTGACGAATCCCCCCCAAACCTTCAGGGAAGGACCAAGGCGCCGGGAGGTAAATTTGAGGAAATTTTCAGGCAGATTCCTCAACCAGCGCCAAAGTTATTCCAAATAGAATGTTGAGATTTTGTATTGAAAATAATCCTAACTATAACTAACTATAACTACCTACTGACCGCCAGTAGGTAATATCTGTTTAATATATATATATATATATATATATATATATATATATATATATATATATATATTCATAGAAAAAACCATAGGTTATAGTGGATATATAGTTAGGAATTTGCATTTACAAAACCTTGAAAATTCAATGAAAAAACCATTGGTTTTAGGCCATATATAGTTAGGGATTTGCATTTACAAAACCTTATTTTACTCGCATAAAACCATTGAAATTCCATATATAGTTATAAGCGCTAACTATATATCGCGCACCCGCAATCCACTGCTGATGATGTCACATATTACATCATTCATGACATGGTTAGTGACATCACTGATGACATCACTGATGACATCTCAAATGACATCACTGATGACATCACTGATGACAACACGCAGTGACTGTATGTTTCTGTAAAGTTAAAATATCTCTTACATATTGAAGAATGAGTGGATGTATAAGTGTCTGGATGAAGGATTTACTAGGTGCATGACTGACTGATTGAGTGAGTGATTAAATGTGTCTCACTGAGTGCATGGGTTAGTGACTAAACTGTTTTAATTTGTGCATCATTATATCTGTTGTTCTACAAACTGCTGCATATGTTGATTCGTAGCTATATGAGTAACTGTATGGGTTATTGATTGGTTGTCCAAGTATTTGTATGGGAGACTGAGTGTGTGTGTATGGGTGGCTGGGAGGTGTGTGACTCTGTACATAGATGTGTGAGTAGTTAATTCACTATATGTATAGATTCAAAAGTGCATGTGCAAACAGCTGTATGGGCGGTTGACTGTGTGCATGAGTGTATTGGTGAGTGAATGGATATCTCAGTGCTACATGTCAAAGTAAGTACATATGTAAAACACAGTACATGTGAGAGTTGACATATATAAATAACTGTGCATAAGAGCCAGTGAATGTGTGAGTGGCTGTATGGATCATTGTGAACTTGTATCAGGGATTGTATAATAGAGTAAATATGTGTTAGTATATGTTTGAATAAGTAAAGTTTGTATAACTGTATAGTTGAGGAAATGGAGGTGTGATTGATTCTTTGCATGACTGACTAGGTGTGTGAGTAACTCCATGGATGAGTGACAGTCTGTGAGTGTCTGTTTACACTGATTGTATCTAAGGTTATATTAGAGTCTGAAGAGGTTCATCGTATTATCACATGAATGATATCATCAGTGATGTTATCAGTCATGTCAAATGAGATGTTTTCAGTGATGTCATCAGTGATGTCATTTGAGATGTCATCAGTGATGTCATCAGTGATGTCACTAACCATGTCATGAATGATGTAATATGTGACATCATCAGCAGTGGATTGCGGGTGCGCGATATATAGTTAGCGCTTATAACTATATATGGAATTTCAATGGTTTTATGCGAGTAAAATAAGGTTTTGTAAATGCAAATCCCTAACTATATATGGCCTAAAACCAATGGTTTTTTCATTGAATTTTCAAGGTTTTGTAAATGCAAATTCCTAACTATATATCCACTATAACCTATGGTTTTTTCTATGAATTTCATTGGTTTTTTAATAGCAAATATGAAAAGCTTTAAAATGTCAAGTACGTGATAGATAAAAACATTTTCGTATTTATGCACGCTGATGTGCTTTGAACGCTGCACCCCCCCCCCTCCCCTCTTTTGTCTTAGTAGTACTCTCTCTTTGCAGATAGTGAACGGTAGTTAACGCAAGCCTTTGCCCCCGTTGTAATCCGTCGTGCCTGCTTGTCTCTCCATTTGATTGATTGTTGTCCAAGCATTTACTGTTTTAGAATTGGTTCTCTTTGAATCATTCTCTATTTACAAACAAGCACAAAATCGCAATACTCTGTTTAGTCTTTGCAGATAGTGAAAAATCGTGTAAAAAAATAAAAGTAATCGAGCAAAATCAGTAGGCCACTAATTGGATCTCTTTTTGACCTCGCTAAAATAGAAATATTAGGAACAACCCTTCATGAGAAATACGAAAATAGTGAGATGAACTGAGCTCCACACCATGAGGGCTGCAAGACAGCTCGGCTCCGTCACCCATCCCGCCCAAAATAACGACAAACCCTATGCAAATATTAAAAATATAGACAACACACCAGCAAAGAAACAGGGTAAAACATTTTATTAAAAAACTATTTACATAACGTTGGTTTATAAGATGATGTCAGTAGTGGACCGATGTGTGAATAGATCGAAAACAGCACAAGGCTCCAAGATCCGGATGGCAAGCTCCTGGATGTTGGGTGCCATAGTTTAGAGTTCTGAATTTCAGCCTTTTTCAATGCCTGTGCTTTGTTGAATCAAAATGGCGGCTTGACACAAAGCTGACTCAAGCGTTGCTACTGATGCTATGCAGACCAAAACTGGTTTTCAGTTTGTACATTTTTCTAGATTTTTCAATCCAAGTTTGGTTGACTTTGTAGAACGATGGCTTCAGATTTTCAACATACGGTGTGGTGGCGCTGACTGGGAGGGGGCGCTTCGCTCCTGCCCCCTCCCCAAGTAAGATTTTCATACGTGAAAGTACGTTAATGGTTTTGGTCCCTGAGATGCTTCGATGTCACTGCCATTCTCAAATAGCATAAGTTCTGGATGTTGGGTGCCATAGTTAAGAGTTCTGAGCAGTGCTTGTAACACTGTCTGAAGCTTATTTCCACCTACTGCAGCTTCACTATTCTCAAAGTAAGTGAGTGTCGTTTGTGGACCTGACTGCATTAGAAAACAATGTGATATGTTACCTTCCTAAACAGCTTGACGGAGGCCCCTGAGGGGCGGTGTGATGGCCATGGACTCGGAGAAGACGCTTGGCTCCGACACCCTCCCCAAGTCTTATAGCACTGGTGTAGCCTGAGATCGCCCCCGACATAGGCGGCCGGCTCCCGGGGTCCGGCGGAACTTTTTGCCTTTTGATGACTCTTCAATTCTGGACCTTGTCCCACAATCCGTTTGACCTGAAGACAAGCTGTAGTGGGGCGCCCCTTTATCGTTTTAGTTGCCATTCCGCCCGCTTTTGCTACACTGTGCCTCTTCCGCCATTCAGCTGTTTACCGCCCGCTCTTGCGACTACAGCGTCTCGCTCACCATGTAGTTGAGTTGCGCCCGCTCTTGCGGTGCAGCGATAGGCGGCTGCCACAGGACTCTCAAAATGGCGGCCGGCTCTTCGGTTTTGGGCCTGGTCCACTAAAATGGCCCTGGGACACCTTGGAACTCGGACGCTTCCCTGATAGGGCTTGGGTCCCATTCTCGAAAAGCGTCCCCTCAGCCGTGAAGATTCTACAAAAGTCTTGGGGGCCTCCGACTCCCGCAGGCTTCTGGTGGGGAGCGGCTGCCATGATTGCTCGTGGAATGGCCACGACGGAGCTACGAGATGGTAGTGGTCTCATGCTGACGCCAGCTTTAGTCTGAAACATCCAGAAACACTATAGACTACCAATTCGATCAGTTCCGGTAGCGCCCCAACATGACCCGGAAGAGAAGAACTTGCCCTCCCCTCTTTGACTGATGGTTCTTGTTGCCTGTCCCCTCTGTTGTCATTTAACAGAACTTTTTGGACTGCTGAAAGGGGTTGTGTTCTGAACGCTGGTTGGTGGAGACATTTAGACTATATTCTTGACCTACGTTGTCGCGTAATGCGTTTTATGACACGCCGCGTTAGCGCACCCGGAAGTGATCCGAGGCGTGGCGCGCAGCGCGTAACGTAAGCATAACAGGTCATGTGACTTGTTAATAAAACTTTTCATTGGTTCATTTTACTTTTGTTAATTTAATGATGAAAAGCTTGGTCATATGACCTAAAAATTACGCTTTTTATTGTTTTCGAACAATATTTTTTTTTCAAACATATGTTATAATATTCCAGGCTAATGTACTTTCCCGGAAAATTTACAACTGTCTTGCAAGTAAAATATATTCCTTTTTCGAGAAAAAGGGCGTTTCTTCCTTCCATGACGGAGCCGTTGAGTAAAAGAGATTCGGCCTGCTGTCTTAGTCGCCGATACGCCTGATTATCAGATTCTTATCGATCACTTTATGTTGCAGACATGAAAAACACAACTGCCCTTGACCATTTATCTTTACTGCGTTCCTACATATTATACCTTTTATCCGTCATGTAATTGGACTGCTTTATTTCACTTGCCTTTTACTGATTCGAAAACAGTGACTAAAAGTAAAAACTTTACCAATGTAAATACTACTACCGTGTTTTGTTTTAAAAACCTTTATTGTGAAAATGTCAGTATACAAATACGGGCCTATAACCACGTGGGCCGGCCACGGAGCAAACTGAAATCGTATATGATGAGGAGACATTTACACTGTAGAGGAACGTAACGAGCGGGCCATTAGGTTGCAAGAACTAAGGTGTCTAACAGTTGCGGAATCGGTGGACATACATTTTGTAATTAAAATAGAACAGGGCCACTTACAATAACATTTTCTAGATATACATTTGCGGGTAAGGAGTTACGAGTCCCATTTATACCGGCGCCATTTTGGGCAAAGCCGGGCAGGTCCAAGATATAGTCAAAATGTCTCCACCAACCATCGGCCAGACCAGAACCCCTTTCGGCCATTTATGCTACAAGATGGTGTCTTCCATTCAGAAAATATTGTTGGCAGCATTTTGAAAGGAAACAGAAACAGCCGTTCTCCTAGTGAGTTTCAGATTGTTACATTTAGGAAGAATGTTGAAGAGTAGTATGTGGAAAATCTGAAGCCATTTTTCTACAAACTCTCAATCAGACTTGGATGGAAAAAAAAACCTGAAGAATGTACAAACTGAAAACCAATTTTTGTCTGTATAGCACCAACAGTAACGCTTGAGTCAGCTTTGTGTCAAGCCGCCATTTTCATTCAATCAATAGCGTCCCCCTGCACACATTCAGGGACCTGGTCGTGTCTTCAGATGAAACGGATTGTAGGAAAAGAAGCAGAAAGGAAAAGGAAAAAAGTTCCGCCGGACCTAGTGAAGCTGCAGCAGGTGCAAATAAGCTTCAGACAGTCTTACAAGCACTGCTCAGAACTCTCAACTGAGGCACTCAACATCCAGGACTTGCCATTCGGATCTTGGCGCCTTGTGCTGGTTCCGACCTATTCACACATCGGTCCACCACTGACATCACCTCATAAGCCAACGGGGCACCCCACGCCGACTTTCGGCGCAGCATTGTAGGATGGCCACACCAGTGCGGCAACTTGCTGGACACAACATCGGGGCCATCCAGATCTCGGCGCGTTCGACTCACTGTACCGCAACAGTGACCGCAACTCAGCTGGACACGCCGTCTTTCGGCGCAGCATTGTAGGATGGCCACACCAGTGCGGCAATTTGCTGGACACCACCTCGGTGCCATCCGGATCTCGGCGCGTTCGAGTCACTGTACCGCAACAGTGACCGCAACTCAGCTGGACACGCCGTCTTTCGGCGCAGCATTGTAGGATGGCCACACCAGTGCGGCAATTTGCTGGACACCACCTCGGTGCCATCCGGATCTCGGCGCGTTCGAGTCACTGTACCGCAACAGTGACCGCAACTCAGCTGGACACGCCGTCTTTCGGCGCAGCATTGTAGGATGGCCACACCAGTGCGGCAATTTGCTGGACACCACCTCGGTGCCATCCGGATCTCGGCGCGTTCGAGTCACTGTACCGCAACAGTGACCGCAACTCAGCTGGAAACGCCGTCTTTCGGCGCAGCATTGTAGGATGGCCACACCAGTGCGGCAATTTGCTGGACACCACCTCGGTACCATCCGGATCTCGGCCCGTTGTGCTGCTTTCGGCCTATTCGCACATCGGTCCGCTACTGACGCCGCCTCACGTGCCAACGGATTTTCTTCACTTTTTGTAGCCCTATGCCGCATAACAGGTCATGTGACTTGTTTATAAAACTTTTCATTGGTTCATTTTACTTTTGGTTTCCTAAAGATGGAAGGCTTGGTCATATGACCTAAAAATAACACTTTTCATTGGTTTAGAACATTTTTTTTTCCCAAACGATGAAAGCCCCACCTTGTTTCTGGATCATTCAGACTGAAGCTGGCGTCAGCATGAGAGCACCACCATCTCGTGGCTCCGTCGTGGTGATTCCGCGAGCAATCATGGCAGCCGCTCCCCACCGGAAGCCTGCGGGAGTCGGGGGCCCCCAAGACTTTTGTACAATCTTCACGGCTGAGGGGACGCTTTTCGAGAATGGAGCCCAAGCCCTAGCAGGCAAGCGTCCGAGTTCCAAAGTGTCCCAGGGCCATTTCAGTGGACCAGGCCTAAAACCGAGGAGCCGTCCGCCATTTTAAGAGCCATGTGGCAGCCGCCTATCGCTGCACTGCAAGAGTGGAAGCAACTCAACAACATGGTGAGCGAGACGCTGTAGCCGCAAGAGCGGGCGCAACTCAGCTAGATGGCCGCCACCTGGGGAGGCCCGTTCACGCCGCCTCCCCCACGCCCCCCCCCCCCGGGCCGCCGCACGCCAATTTTCGGAGCAGCATTGTAGGATACCAAAACCAGTGCGGCAGTTTACTGGACATCACCTGGGTGCCTGTCGTACATGTTGTGTCAGCCATGTGACACTGGACACAGACCGCTACTGACGAGGCCTCCCCCCGCACCACCCGGGACGCCCCACGCTGTTTTTCTGTGCTGCATTGTAGGATCCCTAAACCAGTGCGGCACCCAGGCGACATCACCTGGGTGCCGTCCAGAACTCTGCACGTTGTGCTGCCTTGGGACTATTCGCACAAAAGACAGCTTCTAACCATTGTTGCTTTTTGTGTTGAGAAATGTTTAAATGTTTTTAGTTTTTGTTCCGTTCGTTAAAGTTAATAGTTAATAAAGTTTTATAACCTTACTTTGTTGGAGTGTTATCTATTTTTTTTAAAACGGGTGAATGGGGCCTTGAATCGGGTTATTGTCATGTGTGGGCTTTGCAAGTGTACTGCTACAGGATCGGACATTTCAAACTCAAATGCACGTTCTTTTTCTTACCTTTCAAAAGCATGGAGCGCAATAGCAAGCAGAGAAAGGGTGATGCACGTGTTGAACACTACCTGACCTGGCAAGTTGCTGGCAGTGCCCCCCCGCCCGCTCCTGAAAGAGGGCACACACACACACCGCCGCTCCGAGTACTTCACAAATCTTTAAAAGACCATGCGCTTGTTCATGAGGCTTAAATGGTTTATCACCTCTTCTAGAACCCCTGCATCGACCCTCTGACGTTTCCTGGAAAAATTACCATGTAACACAATACCAAGCCCTGTCAGCTGAAACCCCCAAGGAATCGTGGGGCATATTATCAAGGGGGTTTATCTCCGCTTTTTTGGCTTTAAAAGCCTTGAAAGCGGAGATAAAATTATCTCCCTATTACCAAGCTGTCGCTAACACCAGTTAGTGACAGCTAAAAGGAGATAGCGACCATCTTGGGCCCCGCTTTGCATGTCAGTGATACTTATCACTAATGACATGCTAAGTGGCGTGCCAAGATGTTAGCGACTGGAAACAGTCCCTAACATCGCTACCTTCTATTACCAACTTTTGGAGATATTCGCGCTAAGCGCGAATATCTCCAAAATCTAACACCTGCCCTGAGCAGTTCTTAGCCATGTTATCCAATGGGAGGTGGATAACATGGCTAAGAGCATTTGCTCGATAATACATGAATATCGCTGACTTTTCTGCGATAATAGCAAGGTTTATCTGCGATAAAAATCGCCGATGTGCGGCGATAATTTTTGTCTCTAAACAAGTTAGAGACAAAAATTATCGCTAGTTGTTCGTAATATGCCCCCGTGTTTTTGCTTGCAGAAATCGGGAGGCGGGAGACTAGCACTGAAATCAGTAGTCACACGCCTGAATCGGGAGGGTTGGCATGTCTGAATTCTCTACAGCTGGGGCCATAAACTACATCCGCAGGGGTAGGTGATAGCCTGGTACCAACCTGGCATCTAAAATGGCTGCCGTGCACGACAAAATTGTGGCATTGGAAAAAAGGCAAGATGGCGCAGCCGCTGGAAGAGATGTATCAACATATATCAGCCTCCTCAGCCACCCTCAGGAAACATAGGGGATTAGGATACGTCTCCCGCACCCACTTATACCTAGTAATTTAATTAACGAAGCACAAAATGGCGAATTCCCGTTTCGCTACCAGTGTGCGGCCCAGTTCGCGGCCCGTGAAGCGCTTCTACCGTGATAAATCATTTTTTTTTTATTTTCCCCACGGGACCCTTTAATAACCCCAACAACATTCCTAGGGGGTCAAGAGGGGGATACCTTGCCCCCTTTCATTAAATTCCCCTTTCGTTTTTCACCTCTTCTTCTCTCTCGATCCTACCGAGAGACAAGATGGCGGCCGCTCCGGACTGTTTAGAATGTTGACAGACACCGGAGAGCCAATCAGCTTTCTGCGCGCAAAGTTCCGATAAGCGAAAAGTAAGCGGACCGGATCGCTGCCCGGAGCGCTGTTACAGATATATATCTTGATTTAAACGTTAATTTCTCAAAATCCACTGAAGCACATATATTGAGACCTAGCAAAGGCACATCGGGCTAACAGTCCCTACAATTTTGCCAAGTTTCGTGCAAATCCATTCAGCCGTTCGAGCTAAAAGTGAGTCCAACCGCCCTATGGAAAACTCAATGCAAAAAACGCGTTTTGGGACCCCCCTTTTTTCTCAGCCCCCCCTTGACGAAACCCCACCAAATTTTCAGGGGCTGCTCAGAAACAAAATGTGCCATTTTCCTGAAAATTTCAGCCGATTCCGTCCACAAACGCAAAAGTTATTAGACATAGAATTTTCAGAAATCCCATAGGGAATTAATCCTAACTATATATACCTACTGGCGATAGCCAGTAGGTAATATATATATATATATATATATATATATATATATATATATATATATATATATATATATATATATATATATATATATATATATATATATATATATATATATATATATATATATATATATATATATATATATATATATATATATATATATATATATATATATATATATATTTTTATTTATTTTTTACCTACTGGCGGTCGCCAGTTGGTATACATAGTTTGGACCTAGTTACCATAGGAAATTCCAAACATTCTATTGGGAATAACTTTGGCGCCGATTGAGGGATCCGTCTGAAATTTTCCTTAAATTTGCCTCCTTCCCTGAAAGTTTCGAGGGGATTCGTCAAGCGGGGGCTGAGAAAAAAGGGGGGTCCCAAAACGTGTTTCCCCATGTTAATTTCCATAGGGACATTCTGACAAGGCTACAGCTCGAACAGCTGAACGGAATTACACCAGATTTGTCAAAATGGTAGGGACTGGTATGCAGCAGTGCCTTTTGTATGTTTGGTGTAAATCCCTGCAGTAGGTTTTGAAAAAATTGAATGTGAAATGTAGCCCAATGGAATTTTCCATAGGACCTTTAGACACGGCTACAGCCCGAACGGCTGAATGGAATTACACCAAAACTTGGCAAAATGGTAGTGACTGGTATGCAGTAGTGCCTTTTTTATATTTGGTGAAAATCGCTCCAGTAGTTGTTGAGAAAATTTAATTTTCCCAAATTATATATCTATGGGTGGCACACCGTGAGTGCACTGTAAGCTTACTATACTCTGTACCTTCCCGAGTATGAGCTGCATGCTGATTGGCTGCCACTGTCTGTCAACATTCCAAAATAGAAATTGTTGACAGCCATCTTGTGCCTCGGTAGACTGAGGCACAGGAAAGAAGAAAAACAAACGTGTAGAACTCAAAAAGGGGGCAGGGTAGAAGCATCCTGACCCCCTAGGCCTGCTCAGGGGGTCCCACAAGGCCCCCCCAGACCCAATTTTTTTTCAAAACAAATTCGGAAAGTCGCGGGGGTACGCGCACTGTACAGAGTACAGTAAGCTTACAGTAAGCTTACTGTACTCAGTACGGTACGCTTACAGTGCGCATACCCCTGCGAGTTTCCCCCCCAAAAATTGGGGGGGCCTTGTGAGACCCTCTGAGCAGGCCTAGGGGGTCAGGGTGCTTCTACCCTGCCCCCTTTGGGTGTTGAGCACATTTGTTTCACTGCTTTCTTGTGCCTTTGTTCTACCGAGGCACAAGATGGCTGCCAACACTTCCTAGTTTGGAGTGTTGACAGACAGTGGCAGCCAATCAGCATGCCTTTCACAGGAAAGCAGCATTCTCATTGGCTGTCAACACTTCTAACCAGGAAGTGTTGGCATTCATCTTGTGCTAGGTAGACCGAGGCACAAAAGAAGCAGAAAAACAAACGTGTAGAATGCAAAAATGGTCCAGGGTAGAAACACCCTGACCCCCTAGGGCTGCTCAGGTGGTCCCACAAGGATATTAACATATTTAAACGTTATCCGCTAATAGAATTAGCATTTAAAAAACCTTGCAAATTCACTGAAAAAAACATAGGTTTCAGGCCTTATATAGTTAGGAATTAGCATTTAAAAAACCTTGCAAATTCACTGAAAAAGCCATAGGTTTCAGGCCTTATATAGTTAGGAATTAGCATATAAAAAACCTTTGAAATTCACAGAAAAAAACGTAGGTTTCAGGCCTTATATAGTTAGGAATTAGCATTTAAAAACCAATTGAAATTGCTCCTATATAGTTAGTTGTACTAACTATATTTTGCCCACCCGCAATCCATTGCTGATGATGTCACATATTATATCATTCATGACATGGTCAGTGACATCACTGATGACATCACTGATGACATAATTCATGTGATAATATGATGCTCCTACTTAAACTCTAATATAACCTTTGATACACCCAGTGTTAAAACCATTCTTGAAACCATTGACACACCAATACCAGTTACTACATACGCACTCACTGATTGCTAGGTTTACACATACATCCACTTATTCACCCATAGAATCACTCATACATACAGTCACTCATCAATACAACACTAACATATGCACTCATACCCCTATACAGACACTCACACACTGCCACTTATCCATGGAGTTACTCACACACCTAGTCAGTCATGCAAAGAATCAATCACACTTCCATTTCCTCAACTATACAGTTATACACACAACACCTTACTTATTCAAACATATACTAACACATACTTACTCTCTTATACAATCACTGATACAAGTGCACAATGATCCATACAGCCACTCGCACAATCACTGGCTCTCATGTATAGTCATTTATATATGCCAACTCTCACATGCACTGTGTTTTACATATGTACTTACTTGGACATGTAGCACTGAGATATCCATTCACTCACCAACACACACATGCACACAGTCAACCGCCCATACACCTGTTTCAACATGCACTCTTGAACCCATACACCTAGTGAATCAACTGCTCACACATCTATGCACAGAATCACACACCTCCCAGCCACCCACACACACACTCAGTCTCCCATACAAATACTTGGGCAACCAATCAATAACCCATATAGCCACTCATATAGCTACTGATCAACACATGCAGCAGCTTACACAACAACAGACATACTGATGCACACATTCAGAGAGTTTAGTCACTAACCCATGCATTCAGTAAGACAAAATGAATCACTCACTCATACAGTCAGTCACACACCTACTATATCCTTCATCCAGATACTTATACATCCACTCATTCTTCAATATGTAAAACATATTTAAACTTTACAGAAACATACAGTCACTCGATGATGTCATCAGTGATGTCATCAGTGATGTCATTTGAGATGTCATCAGTGGTGTCACTGACCATGTCATGAATGATGCAATATGTGACATCATCAGCAGTGGATTGCGGGTGCGGGAAATATAGTTAGTACAACTAACTATATAGGAGCAATTTCAAAGGTTTTTTAAATGCTAATTCCTAATTATATGAGGCCTGAAACCTATGGTTTTTTCAGTGAATATATATATATATATACATATATACATATATACATATATAAAGCGCTCCAAACTCCGAAACGATTTCCGAAGGAGACGACACAGCGTGGTGATAGAACCTTCTTTATTTTTCAAAGTCGCTTACGACGCGTTTCGCCTGACCCAGCAGGCTTGGTCACGATCGCGTTCGCCAGTAGGTATATATAGTTAGGATTTTTTCCCTATGGCATTTTTGAAAATTCTATGTCTAATAACTTTGGCGTTTGTGGACGGAATCGGCTGAAATTTTCAGGAAAATGGCACATTTTGTTTCTGAGCAGCCCCTGAAAATTTGGTGGGGTTTCGTCAAGGGGGGGGCTGAGAAAAAAGGGGGGTCCCAAAACGCGTTTTTTACATTGAGTTTTCCATAGGGCGGTTGGACTCACTTTTAGCTCGAACGGCTGAATGGATTTGCACGAAACTTGGCAAAATTGTAGGGACTGTTAGCCCGATGTGCCTTTGCTAGGTCTCAATATATGTGCTTCAGTGGATTTTGAGAAATTAACGTTCAAAACAAGATATATATCTGTAACAGCGCTCTGGGCAGCGATCCGGTCCGCTTACTTTTCGCGAAACGGAACTTTGCGCGCAGAAAGCTGATTGGCTCTCCGGTGTCTGTCAACATTCTAAACAGTCCGGAGCGGCCGCCATCTTGTCTCTCGGTAGGATCGAGAGAGAAGAAGAGGTGAAAAACGAAAGGGGAATTTAATGAAAGGGGGCAAGGTATCCCCCTCTTGACCCCCTAGGAATGTTGTTGGGGTTATTAAAGGGTCCCGTGGGGAAAAGAAAAAAAAAATGATTTTTCACGGTAGAAGCGCTTCACGGGCCGCGAACTGGGCCACAAACTGGTAGCGAAACGGGAATTCGCCATTTTGTGCTTCGTTAATTAAATTATTAGGTATAAGGGGGTGCGGGAGACGTATCCTAATCCCCTATGTTTCCTGAGGGTGGCTGAGGAGGCTGATATATGTTGATACATCTCTTCCAGCGGCTGTGCGTGAGCTTTTTTTTTTTTGCTGCGTGACAGTCCGGAGCGGCCGCCATCTTGTCTCTCGGTAGGATCGAGAGAGAAGAAGAGGTGAAAAACGAAAGGGGAATTTAATGAAAGGGGGCAAGGTATCCCCCTCTTGACCCCCTAGGAATGTTGTTGGGGTTATTAAAGGGTCCCGTGGGGAAAAGAAAAAAAAAATGATTTTTCACGGTAGAAGCGCTTCACGGGCCGCGAACTGGGCCGCAAACTGGTAGCGAAACGGGAATTCGCCATTTTGTGCTTCGTTTTAATTGTTTAGAGATAAAAATTATCGCCGCACATCGGCCACAATGCATGAGTATCGTTGAAAAATCAGCGATATTCACGCATTATCCAGCAAATGCTCTTAGCCGTGTTATCCACCTTCCATTGGATAACATGGTTAAAAACTGCTCTGTGCGTGAGCTTTTTTTTTTTTTTTTTTTTTTTTTTGCTGCGTGACGTTTGTTAACGTTCGATTCGATGGAAATCAGGAAGTGTTGACCACCATTTTGTCACTGCGAGTAAATATTTTGTTATAAATGAATCCTTATTGAAAAACATTGTCTGCGCCATCTTGCCTTTTTGTCCAATGCCACAATTTTGTCGTGCACGGCAGCCATTTTAGATGCCTTGACCAGGCCCACTCTCTGCACGCCGCCGATCCTCAGCATGGCTTCCCACCCTCGCAAGCATCTCCCCCACGCACTGGTCATCCCCGCTCTCTCTCTCATGCATGGGCCATATACTTCCCCCCATCTGCGCTGCTCTTCTCTGAGAATCACACCCTGTGCCCTCCCGACACCTCTCTTTCACCCTATTCACTACCGCACCCTCTGACACTCCTCTTCCTCTGTGTCCGATTGTCCAGGCCGGACCTAGGCTATCACCTACCCCTGCGGATGTAGTTTATGGCCCCAGCTGTAGAGAATTCAGACATGCCAACCCTCCCGATTCAGGCGTGTGACAACTGATTTCAGTGCTAGTCTCCCGCCTCCCGATTTCTGCAAGCAAAAACTCGGGGGCATATTACGAACAACTAGCGATAATTTTTGTCTCTAACTTGTTTAGAGACAAAAATTATCGCCGCACATCGGCGATTTTTATCGCAGATAAACCTTGCTATTATCGCAGAAAAGTCAGCGATATTCATGTATTATCGAGCAAATGCTCTTAGCCATGTTATCCACCTCCCATTGGATAACATGGCTAAGAACTGCTCAGGGCAGGTGTTAGATTTTGGAGATATTCGCGCTTAGCGCGAATATCTCCAAAAGTTGGTAATAGGAGATAGCGATGTTAGGGACTGTTTCCAGTCACTAACATCTTGGCACGCCCGCTTTGCATGTCATTAGTGATAAGTATCACAGACATGCAAAGCGGGGCCCAAGATGGTCGCTATCTCCTTTTAGCTGTCACTAACTGGTGTTAGCGACAGCTTGGTAATAGGGAGATATTTTTATCTCCGCTTTCTTGGCTTTTAAAGCCAAAAAAGCGGAGATAAACCCCCTTGATAATATGCCCCACGATTCCTTGGGGGTTTCAGCTGACAGGGCTTGGTATTGTGTTACATGGTAATTTTTACAGGAAACGTCAGAGGGTCGATGCAGGGGTTCTAGAAGAGGTGATAAACCATTTAAGCCTCATGAACAAGCGCATGGTCTTTTAAAGATTTGTGAAGTACTCGGGGCGGCGGTGTGTGTGTGTCCTCTTTCAGGAGCGGGCGGGGGGGGGGCACTGCCAGCAACTTGCCAGGTCAGGTAGTGTTCAACACGTGCATCACCCTTTCTCTGCCTGCTATTGCGCTCCATGCTTCGGAAAGGTAAGAAAAAGAACGTGCATTTGAGTTTGAAATGTCCGATCCTGCAGCAGCACACTTCCAAAGCCCACACATGACAATAACCCGATTCAAGGCCCCATTCACCCGTTTTTAAAAAAATAGATAACACTCCAACAAAGTAAGATTATAAAACTTTATTAACTATTAACTATAACGAACGGAACAAAAACTAAAAACATTTAAACATTTTTCAACACAAAAAGCAACAATGGTTAGAAGCTGTCTTTTGTGCGAATAGTCCCAAGGCAGCACAACGTGCAGAGTTCTGGACGGCACCCAGGTGATGTCGCCTGGGTGCCGCACTGGTTTTGGGATCCTACAATGCAGCACAGAAAAACAGCGTGGGGCGTCCCGGGTGGTGCGGGGGGAGGCCTCGTCAGTAGCGGTCTGTTGTGCGAATAGTCCCAAGGCAGCAGAACGCGTTGAGATGTTGATGGGACTGTGTCCAGTGTCACATGGCTGACACAACATGTACGACAGGCACCCAGGTGATGTCCAGTAAACTGCCGCACTGGTTTTGGTATCCTACAATGCTGCTCCGAAAATTGGCGTGCGGCGGCCCGGGGGTGGGGGAGGCGGCGTGAACGGGCCTCCCCAGGTGGCGGCCATCTAGCTGAGTTGCGCTCGCTTTTGCGGCTACAGCGTCTCGCTCACCATGTTGTTGAGTTGCTTCCACTCTTGCAGTGCAGCGATAGGCGGCTGCCACATGGCTCTTAAAATGGCGGACGGCTCCTCGGTTTTGGGCCTGGTCCACTGAAATGGCCCTGGGACACCTTGGAACTCGGACGCTTGCCTGTTAGGGCTTGGGCTCCATTCTCGAAAAGCGTCCCCTCAGCCGTGAAGATTCTACAAAAGTCTTGGGGGCCCCCGACTCCCGCAGGCTTCCGGTGGGGAGCGGCTGCCATGATTGCTCGCGGAATGACCACGACGGAGCCACGAGATGGTGGTGCTCTCATGCTGACGCCAGCTTCAGTCTGAATGATCCAGAAACAAGGTGGGGCTTTCATCGTTTGGGAAAAAAAAATGTTCTAAACCAATGAAAAGTGTTATTTTTAGGTCATATGACCAAGCCTTCCATCTTTAGGAAACCAAAAGTAAAATGAACCAATGAAAAGTTTTATAAACAAGTCACATGACCTGCTATGCGGCATAGGGCTACAAAAAGCGTAGAAAATCCGTTGGCACGTGAGGCGGCGTCAGTAGCGGACCGATGTGCGAATAGGCCGAAGGCAGCACAACGCGCCGAGATCCGGATGGCACCGAGGTGGTGTCCAGCAAATTGCCGCACTGGTGTGGCCATCCTACAATGCTGCGCCGAAAGACGGCGTGTCCAGCTGAGTTGCGGTCACTGTTGCGGTACAGTGACTCGAACGCGCCGAGATCCGGATGGCACCGAGGTGGTGTCCAGCAAATTGCCGCACTGGTGTGGCCATCCTACAATGCTGCGCCGAAAGACGGCGTGTCCAGCTGAATTGCGGTCACTGTTGCGGTACAGTGACTCGAACGCGCCGGTATCCGGATGGCACCGAGGTGGTGTCCAGCAAATTGCCGCACTGGTGTGGCCATCCTACAATGCTGCGCCGAAAGACGGCGTGTCCAGCTGAGTTGCGGTCACTGTTGCGGTACAGTGAGTCGAACGCGCCGAGATCTGGATGGCCCCGATGTTGTGTCCAGCAAGTTGCCGCACTGGTGTGGCCATCCTACAATGCTGCGCCGAAAGTCGGCGTGGGGTGCCCCGTTGGCTTATGAGGTGATGTCAGTAGTGGACCGATGTGTGAATAGGTCGGAACCAGCACAAGGCGCCAAGATCCGAATGGCAAGTCCTGGATGTTGAGTGCCTCAGTTGAGAGTTCTGAGCAGTGCTTGTAAGACTATCTGAAGTTTATTATAAGAATCAGAGTAAGTTGAAGACTGTCTGAAGCTTATTTGCACCTTTTGCAGCTTCACTATTGCCCAAGGTGGTGTTCAGCGGAACTTTTTTCCTTTTCCTTTCTGCTTCTTTTCCTACAATCCGTTTCATCTGAAGACACGACCAGGTCCCTGAATGTGTGTAGGGGGACGCTATTGAGTGAATGAAAATGGCGGCTTATCCAGCTGAATTGCGGTCACTGTTGCGGTACAGTGAGTCGAACGCGCCGAGATCCAGGACCGATGTGTGAATAGGTCGGAACCAGCACAAGGCGCCAAGATTCGAATGGCAAGTCCTGGATGTTGAGTGCCTCAGTTGAGATTTCTGAGCAGTGCTTGTAAGATTGTCTGAAGCTTATTTGCATCTGCTGCAGCTTCACTATTGCCCTTGTGTGGCCAAAGGTCGCACATGACATAGGCGGCCGGCTCCCGAGGTCCGGCGGAACTTTTTGCCTTTTCCTTTCTGCTTCTTTTCCTACAAACCGTTTCATCTGAAGACACGACCAGGTCCCTGAATGTGTGCAGGGGGACGCTATTGATTGAATGAAAATGGCGGCTTGACACAAAGCTGACTCAAGCGTTACTGTTGATGCTATACAGACAAAAATTGGTTTTCAGTTTGTACATTCTTCATGTTTTTTTTTCCATCCAAGTCTGATTGAGAGTTTGTAGAAAAATGGCTTCAGATTTTCCACATACTACTCTTCAACATTCTTCCTAAATGTAACAATGTGAAACTCACTAGGAGAACGGCTGTTTCTGTTTCCTTTCAAAATGCTGCCAACAATATTTTCTGAATGGAAGACACCATCTTATAGCATAAAGGGCCGAAAGGGGTTCTGGTCTGGCCGATGGTTGGTGGAGACATTTTGACTATATCTTGGACCTGCCCAAAATGGCGCCGGTATAAATGGGACTCGTAACTCCTTGCCCGCAAATGTATATCTAGAAAATGTTATTGTAAGTGGCCCTGTCCTATTTTAATTACAAAATGTATGTCCACCGATTCCGCAACTGTTAGACACCTTAGTTCTTGCAACCTAATGGCCCGCTCGTTACGTTCCTCTACAGTGTAAATGTCTCCTCATCATATACGATTTCAGTTTGCTCCGTGGCCGGCCCACGTGGTTATAGGCCCGTATTTGTATACTGACATTTTCACAATAAAGGTTTTTAAAACAAAACACGGTAGTAGTATTTACATTGGTAAAGTTTTTACTTTTAGTCACTGTTTTCGAATCAGTAAAAGGCAAGTGAAATAAAGCAGTCCAATTACATGACGGATAAAAGGTATAATATGTAGGAACGCAGTAAAGATAAATGGTCAAGGGCAGTTGTGTTTTTCATGTCTGCAACATAAAGTGATCGATAAGAATCTGATAATCAGGCGTATCGGCGACTAAGACAGCAGGCCGAATCTCTTTTACTCAACGGTTCCGTCATGGAAGGAAGAAACGCCCTTTTTCTCGAAAAAGGAATATATTTTACTTGCAAGACAGTTGTAAATTTTCCGGGAAAGTACATTAGCCTGGAATATTATAACATATGTTTGAAAAAAAAATATTGTTCGAAAACAATAAAAAGCCAAATTTTTAGGTCATATGACCAAGCTTTTCATCATTAAATTAACAAAAGTAAAATGAACCAATGAAAAGTTTTATTAACAAGTCACATGACCTGTTATGCTTACGTTACGCGCTGCGCGCCGCGCCTCGGATCACTTCCAGGTGCGCTAACGCGGCGTGTCATATAACGCATTACGCGACAACGTAGGTCAAGAATATAGTCAAAATGTCTCCACCAACCAGCGTTCAGAACACAACCCCTTTCAGCAGTCCAAAAAGTTCTGTTAAATGACAACAGAGGGGACAGGCAACAAGAACCATCAGTCAAAGAGGGGAGGGCAAGTTCCTCTCTTCCGGGTCATGTTGGGGCGCTACCGGAACTGATCGAATTGGTAGTCTACAGTGTTTCTGGATGTTTCAGACTAAAGCTGGCGTCAGCATGAGACCACTACCATCTCGTAGCTCCGTCGTGGCCATTCCACGAGCAATCATGGCAGCCGCTCCCCACCAGAAGCCTGCGGGAGTCGGAGGCCCCCAAAACTTTTGTAGAATCTTCACGGCTGAGGGGACGCTTTTCGAGAATGGGACCCAAGCCCTATCAGGGAAGCGTCCGAGTTCCAAGGTGTCCCAGGGCCATTTTAGTGGACCAGGCCCAAAACCGAAGAGCCGGCCGCCATTTTGAGTGTCCTGTGGCAGCCGCCTATCGCTGCACCGCAAGAGCGGGAGCAACTCAACTACATGATGAGCGAGACGCTGTAGTCGCAAGAGCGGGCGGTAAACAGCTGAATGGCGGAAGAGGCACAGTGTAGCAAAAGCGGGCGGAATGGCAACTAAAACGGTAAAGGGGCGCCCCACTACAGCTTGTCTTCAGGTGAAACGGATTGTGGGACAAGGTCCAGAATTCAAGAGTCATCAAAAGGCAAAAAGTTCCGCCGGACCCCGGGAGCGGGGGCGATCTCAGGCTACACCAGTGCTATAAGACTTGGGGAGGGTGTCGGAGCCAAGCGTCTTCTCCGAGTCCATGGCCATCACACCGCCCAAGTTTTCTAATGCAGTCAGGTCCACAAACGACACTCACTTACTTTGAGAATAGTGAAGCTGCAGTAGGTGGAAATAAGCTTCAGACAGTGTTACAAGCGCTGCTCAGAACTCTGAACTATGGCACCCAACATCCAGAACTTATGCTATTTGAGAATGGCAGTGACATCGAAGCATCTCAGGGACCAAAACCATTAACGTACTTTCACGTATGAAAATCTTACTTGGGGAGGGGGCAGGAGCGAAGCGCCCCCTCCCAGTCAGCGCCACCACACCGTATGTTGAAAATTTGAAGCCATCGTTCTACAAAGTCAACCAAACTTGGATTGAAAAATCTAGAAAAATGTACAAACTGAAAACCAGTTTTGGTCTGCATAGCATCAGTAGCAACGCTTGAGTCAGCTTTGTGTCAAGCCGCCATTTTGATTCAACAAAGCACAGGCATTGAAAAAGACTCAAATTCAGAACTCTAAACTATGGCACCCAACATCCAGGAGCTTGCCATCCGGATCTTGGAGCCTTGTGCTGCTTTCGATCTATTCACACATCGGTCCACTACTGATATCATCTTATAAACCAACGTTATGTAAAGAGTTTTTTAATAAAATGTTTTACCCTGTTTCTTTGCTGGTGTGTTGTCTATATTTTTAATATTTGCATAGGGTTTGTCGTTATTTTGTGCGGGATGGGTGATGGAGCCGAGCTGTCTTGCAGCCCTCATGGTGTGGAGCTCAGTTCATCTCACTATTTTCGTATTTCTCATGTATGGTTGTTCCTAATATTTCTATTTTAGCGAGGTCAAAAAGAGATCCAATTAGTGGCCTACTGATTTTGCTCGATTACTTTTATTTTTTTTTACACGATTTTTCACTATCTGCAAAGACTAAACAGAGTATTGCGACTTTGTGCTTGTTTGTAAATAGAGAATGATCCAAAGAGAACCAATTCTAAAACAGTAAATGCTTGGACAACAATCAATCAAATGGAGAGACAAGCAGGCACGACGGATTAAAAAGGGGGGAAAGGCTTGCGTTAACTACCGTTCACTATCTGCAAAGAGAGAGTACTACTAAGACAAAAGAGGGGAGGGGGGGGTGCAGCGTTCAAAGCACATCAGCGTGCATAAATACGAAAATGTTTTCATCTATCACGTACTTGACATTTTAAAGCTTTTCATATTTGCTATTAAAAAACCAATGAAATTCACAGAAAAAACCATAGGTTATAGTGGATATATAGTTAGGAATTTGCATTTACAAAACCTTGAAAATTCAATGAAAAAACCATTGGTTTTAGGCCATATATAGTTAGGGATTTGCATTTACAAAACCTTATTTTACTCGCATAAAACCATTGAAATTCCATATATAGTTATAAGCGCTAACTATATATCGCGCACCCGCAATCCACTGCTGATGATGTCACATATTACATCATTCAGGACATGGTTAGTGACATCACTGATGACATCACTGATGACATCTCAAATGACATCACTGATGACATCACTGAAAACATCTCATTTGACATGACTGATAACATCACTGATGATATCATTCATGTGATAATACGATGAACCTCTTCAGACTCTAATATAACCTTAGATACAATCAGTGTAAACAGACACTCACAGACTGTCACTCATCCATGGAGTTACTCACACACCTAGTCAGTCATGCAAAGAATCAATCACACCTCCATTTCCTCAACTATACAGTTATACAAAATTTACTTATTCAAACATATACTAACACATATTTACTCTATTATACAATCCCTGATACAAGTTCACAATGATCCATACAGCCACTCACACATTCACTGGCTCTTATGCACAGTTATTTATATATGTCAACTCTCACATGTACTGTGTTTTACATATGTACTTACTTTGACATGTAGCACTGAGATATCCATTCACTCTCCAATGCACTCATGCACACAGTCAACCGCCCATACAGCTGTTTCCACATGCACTTTTGAAACCATACATCTAGTGAATCAACTGCTCACACATCTATGCACAGAGTCATACACCTCCCAGCCACCTACACACACACTCAGTATCCCATACAAATACTTGGGCAACCAATCAATAACCCATATAGTTACTCATATAGCTACTTATCAACACATGCAACAGTTCACAGAACAACAGACATAATGATGCACAAATTAAGACAGTTTAGTCACTAACCCATGCACTCAGTGAGACACATTTAATCACTCACTCATACAGTCAGTCATGCACCTACTAAATCCTTCATCCAGACACTTATATATCCACTCATTCTTCAATATGTAAGAGATATTTTAACTTTACAGAAACATACAGTCACTGCATGTTGTCATCAGTGATGTCATCAGTGATGTCATTTGAGATGTCATCAGTGATGTCATCAGTGATGTCACTAACCATGTCATGAATGATGTAATATGTGACATCATCAGCAGTGGATTGCGGGTGCGCGATATATAGTTAGCGCTTATAACTATATATGGAATTTCAATGGTTTTATGCGAGTAAAATAAGGTTTTGTAAATGCAAATCCCTAACTATATATGGCCTAAAACCAATGGTTTTTTCATTGAATTTTCAAGGTTTTGTAAATGCAAATTCCTAACTATATATCCACTATAACCTATGGTTTTTTCTGTGAATATATATATATATATATATCCAGCCAATGCAGATCCCATTAAAAAGAGCCCACGCCTGGAAGTGAGTGAGTCACGCTGTCTGTTGACAGCCTGCTGGCAGCATTCAAGGTATTGGCGTGTTTCAAAGTTCTTGCCAAACGCGTTTCGAGAGCGGACTGCTCTCTTCATCAGTGGCATTGAGTTTCTGCAGAGAAGCGCTGATAAAAATCACCTGCCTGTAGGGCGTGGCCTGACAGCATGGCCTTCTGGTAATTGAAGTCCCAAGTGGGCGCGCTTGCTGTGCAGTCTGTAAAAATTAGTGTACATCCCGAGTGGGTAGAAGTCATCCAAACCTCGTGATGTTGCCGTGCTTTTTGGCTGTCAACGTGTGGAAAAGGCACCTTTCTGCATAAGGGCCTCCTCGCCTTCCATTCCTCTTGTTCAGCGCACTGTAGAGCCTGACAGGATCCGCAGCAGCGGTGGGAGCTCAAGTTGCGACCGGGACAGCCGCTTTACATCCGCCCAATGCAGATCCCATTAAAAAGAGCCCACGCCTGGAAGTGAGTGAGTCACGCTGTCTGTTGACAGCCTGCTGGCAGCATTCAAGGTATTGGCGTGTTTCAAAGTTCTTGCCAAAAGCGTTTCGAGAGCGGACTGCTCTCTTCATCAGTGGCATTGAGTTTCTGCAGAGAAGCGCTGATAAAAATCACCTGCCTGTAGGGCGTGGCCTGACAGCATGGCCTTCTGGTAATTGAAGTCCCAAGTGGGCGCGCTTGCTGTGCAGTCTGTAAAAATTAGTGTACATCCCGAGTGGGTAGAAGTCATCCAAACCTCGTGATGTTGCCGTGCTTTTTGGCTGTCAACGTGTGGAAAAGGCACCTTTCTGCATAAGGGCCTCCTCGCCTTCCATTCCTCTTGTTCAGCGCACTGTAGAGCCTGACAGGATCCGCAGCAGCGGTGGGAGCTCAAGTTGCGACCGGGACAGCCGCTTTACATCCAGCCAATGCAGATCCCATTAAAAAGAGCCCACGCCTGGAAGTGAGTGAGTCACGCTGTCTGTTGACAGCCTGCTGGCAGCATTCAAGGTATTGGCGTGTTTCAAAGTTCTTGCCAAACGCGTTTCGAGAGCGGACTGCTCTCTTCATCAGTGGCATTGAGTTTCTGCAGAGAAGCGCTGATAAAAATCACCTGCCTGTAGGGCGTGGCCTGACAGCATGGCCTTCTGGTAATTGAAGTCCCAAGTGGGCGAGCTTGCTGTGCAGTCTGTAAAAATTAGTGTACATCCCGAGTGGGTAGAAGTCATCCAAACCTCGTGATGTTGCACAGCAAGCGCGCCCACTTGGGACTTCAATTACCAGAAGGCCATGCTGTCAGGCCACGCCCTACAGGCAGGTGATTTTTATCAGCGCTTCTCTGCAGAAACTCAATGCCACTGATGAAGAGAGCAGTCCGCTCTCGAAACGCCTTTGGCAAGAACTTTGAAACACGCCAATACCTTGAATGCTGCCAGCAGGCTGTCAACAGACAGCGTGACTCACTCACTTCCAGGCGTGGGCTCTTTTTAATGGGATCTGCATTGGCTGGATGTAAAGCGGCTGTCCCGGTCGCAACTTGAGCTCCCACCGCTGCTGCGGATCCTGTCAGGCTTTACAGTGCGCTGAACAAGAGGAATGGAAGGCGAGGAGGCCCTTATGCAGAAAGGTGCCTTTTCCACACGTTGACAGCCAAGAAGCACGGCAACATCACGAGGTTTGGATGACTTCTACCCACTCGGGATGTACACTAATTTTTACAGACTGCACAGCAAGCGCGCCCACTTGGGACTTCAATTACCAGAAGGCCATGCTGTCAGGCCACGCCCTATAGGCAGGTGATTTTTATCAGCGCTTCTCTGCAGAAACTCAATGCCACTGATGAAGAGAGCAGTCCGCTCTCGAAACGCGTTTGGCAAGAACTTTGAAACACGCCAATACCTTGAATGCTGCCAGCAGGCTGTCAACAGACAGCGTGACTCACTCACTTCCAGGCGTGGGCTCTTTTTAATGGGATCTGCATTGGCTGGATGTAAAGCGGCTGTCCCGATCGCAACTTGAGCTCCCACCGCTGCTGCGGATCCTGTCAGGCTTTACAGTGCGCTGAACAAGAGGAATGGAAGGCGAGGAGGCCCTTATGCAGAAAGGTGCCTTTTCCACACGTTGACAGCCAAGAAGCACGGCAACATCACGAGGTTTGGATGACTTCTACCCACTCGGGATGTACACTAATTTTTACAGACTGCACAGCAAGCGCGCCCACTTGGGACTTCAATTACCAGAAGGCCATGCTGTCAGGCCACGCCCTACAGGCAGGTGATTTTTATCAGCGCTTCTCTGCAGAAACTCAATGCCACTGATGAAGAGAGCAGTCCGCTCTCGAAACGCGTTTGGCAAGAACTTTGAAACACGCCAATACCTTGAATGCTGCCAGCAGGCTGTCAACAGACAGCGTGACTCACTCACTTCCAGACGTGGGCTCTTTTTAATGGGATCTGCATTGGCTGGATATATATATATATATATATATATATATATATATATATATATATATATATATATATATATATATATATATATATATATATATATATATACACATATATATATATATATATATATATATATATATATATATATGCTCCACTAGTGCTGGTAAAAGAGTTCAGCTGTCAACGGGCGGTCCTGCGTAGCCACAAGCAGGCTATGAAATTTGCTCCAACAATCTCCTCAATAAAAAAGAACACAGGACACCCAGAGCTTCTGTTCAGGAATTTATTCCGGCAGATGAAAAAGTCTCCACGACGCGTTTCGCCGATAAGGCTTGGTCACGCTCGTCAAGTTCGTGCTGACAGCCATTTTTAAACCACCCAACACCCTCATGCACAAATTGTAATACGAAAAAGCGGCGGACATCTTGTAATAGGGATAGACTATAGGCATTGTAAAAATGTAAAGCCTTTGCGCAACATATCAGTGCACCCAATGTCTTAATAGCATATTCTCTAATACTATATTATTTTCTCATTGTTGCGACGTATTTGACATTATCACATCCAATGGTAAAAAATTTCAAAATTCATGCCACAAGTGTTATAAATGTATTGCAAGTCGTAGCGGAAATCACATTGTGAGCAAAACATTATATTACTACATCAAATTTCAAATGTGCATTACAAAGCATGCAACGCTTGTACGCTCGATTTTGATTGGCCACATTACAGAGCTACCTTGTAATTGGTTAAGGTTACACTGTCGCTAGGAAACAAAGATAACAAACACGTTCCTATCGGGAATCTGTGACAGAGAATGCAATACCCGATATGAAATCCACATTATTAGAATCAAAGGAGCTAGCGTGTAATAGCGCATAAATCTATTCCTATGCTCCAATGAAACCCTAGATCCAAAAGGTAGCATATGGAGAAGAAAACTCCGTTCATAATTAGAAGTCCCGCCCCAGTGGGCGATAAGACTGACAACCAAAATACATAATAGCTTTGTTTTGAAGAAAAAGTCACGATGTGTCATTCTAATGATTTCAAAAGTTGAGATGTTGTCCCGCCCCAGTGGGCAATTAGAACAAAGATAATGTCTATCCTAGTAGTACACAATTCCGCATTGTCATCGACTGTCTTCCGCTACATCGTGTTACGTGAAATCTAAAAACAATGAAAAAAATATCATTTTAAAATATTGGAAGACCACAGACAATATGTACATGATACAAAAATTAATTCATGTAAATGTATCGATAATTCTTCGCTAGTGTTTAGCCCTTTTGGAGTTAAACATTCGAAATCCACAATGTACTTAGATTTCAATATCCTGAGGGATAATTCACGATTACCTCCTCTCACACCGAGATCCACATTGTCAATCACTACCAACTGAACAAGTTTCTCATCTTGCATGTGTTCTGAAAATAAATGTCTTGCTTTAGGGTATTGTCTATTGTTGTTATGAATGGCACGTAGATGTTCCAGTACCCTTTTCTTTGCTTCATGTTTTGTGCTACCAACGTACCATTTATTGCATGGGCATATCAAAACAGGGTGTATTACAAGTGAGACGTTTCCGTATAGTGAACTCCCTCTTGGTGTTAGGAACAGTGAGTGTGTTGCAGTCATGACTGTATTTGCAAGCTTTGCATCTACGACAGCATTTAAAGCCTACACCTCCCTGGGTGCTCAAAGTTTCTGTGGTGACATAGTTGTGGCTAAGCTCATCTCTGAGCGATCTCCCAATGTGATTTGGGGATTGTCATTAAGATGTTTTTTGAGATGGATATCAGTTTGTAAAACATGCCAATGTTTTAAAAAAATCTTTCGCACCTCATTTGCTTGTCCAGAGAAGGCGGTGATGAATCTAACTTTCTCTTGTTCCTTGCTTACTGATCTAGGGTTTAGTAGTTCTTCTCTGTTTTTTTGTTCAACACGTGTTTTAGCCGTGTTGATCATTTTCTGACTATAACCTTTACTCTGAAATCTTTCACACATGATTTTTTCTTCTTCATTGTAAGATTCCTGTGTGCTGCAATTGCGTTTAGCACGAAGAAGTTCTCCGTAAGGAGTGCTATATACTAGATTGCGGGGATGACAGCTGTTGGCATTTAAAATGCTATTTCCCGCCGTCTTTTTACGGAAAAGTCTAGTATTTAGCTGATTATTGATAACTTCTACAATCACATCCAGGAACTCAATCGACTGTTTGCTAATATGCTCAGTCAATTTCAAATTCAAGTGGTTGAGGTTCAATTTGTCAATGAATGATTGTACAGACACTTCATCTCCACACCAAATGAAAAAAATATCATCTATGTATCTAAGCCACAGGGCAATGTTGTCAAATTCTGCCATTTCCCTGACGACCTGCTCCACCCACCAGCCCATGTAAAGATTCGCATAGCTGGGGGCGAAGCAGGTCCCCATGGCTGTGCCCTGTGACTGTCGATACAAGATGTCATTAAAGAAAAAAAAGTTGTTTTTAAGACAGAAATCGATCGTAGATATTATCATATCAGAATGTCTGAGGTAAGACACAGAACATGTTTTGAGAAAGTGTTTAACTGCCTTTAAGCCATAGTTGTGTTGAATGCTGGTATATAGACTGCCAAGATGTAATTCGTCTCCCAGTGCAAACCATTGACAACAGTTAGGAAATGTGTGGTATCTTTAATGTATGATGGAAGAGCCATCACATAGGGTCTGAGATAATGATCTATATATTTTGAAGTGTGTTCTAAGAGAGGTCCAATGGAGGATACGATGGGACGTCCAGGAGGTTCACTAAGATTCTTATGTAATTTGGGGAGTAAGTATAAAATTGGTGTGCTAGGATGTGCACAATATAAATATTGAAACTCCTCACTCTCCAATAATCCCTTATCACTCCACTCCAACAATAGATCTCTAAAGGCCATATTAGATCGTAATAGCTCGTCACAGTCAGTTTTACAATAACAGTTGGCATCACTCAATTGACGTTGGCCCTCATTTAGATATTGGATCTTATCAAGTACCACAACATTCCCACCCTTGTCACTTTGTCTGATAACAATACTGGTATCACACTTTAGATTGTCCAAGGCTGTAATTTGTTCAATAGTCAGATTTTTCTTAGTCCAAGGTAATTTTTGATTGCGTATTTTGGTTAGATCTTTTAAAACCCCTCTTTCAAAAACCACAATCGCATCACATTGGATCATAGGGAGGAAAACTGATTTAGGTTTAAAGTTAGAACCCGGATTAATTCCCACATCAGTTCCCCATATGTCCCACTCTGGAGTATTGTTGACATCCCCAGAGTCTGAATCAATAACATGTAATAATTCCATATCATTCATGTCAAGATTACTGATAGTTGTGGAAATACTCACAGTTTCCCCAGACTTGGGCTTTGTTTCAAACCATTTTTTTAGTTCTAATTTTCTTGAGAACAAAAACAGATCTATCCGTGTTTCTGCAAAATTCATATTCATAGATGGACAGAACAAGAGTCCTAAACCCAAGGTGTCTTTCTCAACCTGCGTGAGGGTCCTTTGTGATAGATTGACAACAGTCATATTCATTTTTGGATCTTGCTCCGTGTCGCCATACGCATTGGAGCTTTGTTTGCGCCGGCACCTCCTCTTTTTGGATTGTTTGTTGCGGCGATTCCGCCTCTGTTGCCTCGACCTCGACCTCTTTGCAAGCTCGCATCCTGATACACTTCTGTCCGATTCTTGCTGATCATTTGAAACTGTAATAAAAAATTTGGATTTCTTGTTGGATCTGTCACCGCATCTTGATTGCCCTCTGGATTGGAAGCATCCGAAGCGTTCCCGTCAGATATATCACTTTCTGTTACTTCTTGTCCAGGGCTAGATGTTGTTGGTTTTATTACAGCTAATCCAGTCTTTTTATCAAATAGATCATCATACTTCTTTTGAAAGGTGAGCGTGCGCCCAGATTGATAGTCCTTATAATTCCGTATGAATTTGCGTTGTTTTTTCGCAGTGATCTCCTCATCAAGTTTCTCTATTTTGATGGTCAATTTTTTAAGATATTCATCCAAAGCCTCTTTAGACATCAGTGAGCTTATTTCCGAAGTCAATTGTTTTATTTCCACCAGGAGTTTCGCCCTATCTTTAAGGGCGTATTTAACCAGTATGCGCATCATTGTAATTGAACATGCTGCGGAGTTATCGGTCCATTCCTGGAGCATATCAGCATCTGGATCCTCATAAGTGGGAATGGTAAAAATACGAAGTCCCCTCGGCACCCTTTTTACCTCAATGTACCTCTGTAGGGACTCCGCTTCCCACCATTTTGATAGTTCTTTCTTATACAATCTTTCAAGTGCGTTCAGTTTGGTTTGTAGATTTAATTCTGTCCCAATGCTCGAGGTGGTAGGTATTTCATCAACGTTGGTGCTCGGATTAGTGAAAAATAATTTATCTGCGGTCTTCTTCCGATGAGCATCTAATTCACCTGCCATCTTAGATGTTATAAATATCCACTTGAAGCTCTGTGCAAATCTCCATTTTTTTGTTAGCAGTTAAATCGGTAAAATTGCTCCCAGCCTCTGTATTACGTAGTGTGCCGCCGAAATTGCGTTCGGGATACTCCGGTAATCCAGAATCCTAGGCCACACCCAGAACTGATGCAGCACTAGTAGATTCCTTTTCCCGTAGTTTCGAACTCCTGCCGTGCAGCACAGCACTTAATTTCGATACGCCCGTATATTTACCTCATCACATTAGAGGTACGATGGAATGCGACTTTTACAGGAATCTGTATCACTTTGTTCCCATACAGGCGTTCGCGTATTTGAGGGGGTCAGCCAACTCCTTTTCAAATGAATGCTCCACTAGTGCTGGTAAAAGAGTTTAGCTGTCAACGGGCGGTCCTGCGTAGCCACCAGCAGGCTATGAAATTCGCTCCAAGAATCTCCTCAATAAGGAAGAACACAGGACACCCAGAGCTTCTGTTCAGGAATTTATTCCGGCAGATGAAAAAGTCTCCACGACGCGTTTCGCCGATAAGGCTTGGTCACGCTTGTCAAGTTCGTGCTGACAGCCATTTTTAAACCACCCAACACACTTGTGCACAAATTGTAATACGAAAAAGCGGCGGACATCTTGTAATAGGCATAGACTATAGGCATTGTAAAAATGTAAAACCTTCGCGCAACATATCAGTGCACCCAATGTCTTAATAGCATATTCTCTAATACTATATTATTTTCGTCATTGTTGCGACATATTTGACATTATCACATCCAATGGTAACATTTTTCAAAATTCATGCCACAAGTGTTATAAATGCATTGCAAGTCGTAGCGGAAATCACATTGTGAGCAAAACACTATATTACTACATAAAATTTCAAATGTGCATTACAAAGCATGCAACGCTTGTACGCTCGATTTTGATTGGCCACCTTACAGAGCTACCTTGTAATTGGTTAAGGTTACACTGTCGCTAGGAAACAAAGATAACAAACACGCTCCTATCGGGAATCTGTGAGAGAATGCAATACCCCAATATGAAATCCACATTATTAGCATAAAAGGAGCTAGCGTGTAATAGCGCATAAAAAAAAGTGATTGAAACGGACAGAAAAGAAATCTTACACAAAGTGACACTGATGGTGTCCGGGGGTGTGCCAGTTTGGCCCCTTTCCGTGTTTTTTGCGCCCTGATGTGTGAAAAAATTGTTTATGTCTGCTATCCTCCTTGCTTCTCTTTCTTCCATGACGAGTATTTAGGTTTGTTTCTTAATTGATTTTTTTGATTTTGAACCAGCCGGTTCTTTTTTTCTTTTTTTCAGTTTGTTGGTCCTTTGGGTTAACCTGAGTCTGATTTTAATATACTCTGATTGGGTTTGGTGATAAGTGAAGTTTACTTGTTTACATGAAATTCATAAGTAATCCCCCGTTTTCTAACTTATAGAAAGTCCCAATTTGTGTATAATGTGTAGGTCTCCCAAAGTATTCTTAGGAGAATGAACACTATCCAGACGCTATTTTAATCACAGTTTGTATATCTTTTGTTTTAGCGCTTTGTTACAACAGGTTAGCAATTCATATCGTTCTTACCGAGATTCTGTTGTAGTCGACATGCTTAGGGTTCTGTGGCTAGGTCTGCAATTCTGCCACAAGTTTGCACAGTTTTACGTAGAGTTTCATGTGTTTTAGTTTTGTTCTTGAACACGCCCGGGCGTTTTTCCTTTTGATGCCTCCCCAGCGTGTTGTGGCTGTATCCTAACGCTTTCGCCACAAACCCCGGCTGTTCAGCCTCGCTCTCACTGCCCCTCTGCTGCCAGGCGACTTGGTGCCCCTCACTTTAGTGGCCACCTGGTGCACGGGAGCCACACCCACGGGTCCGCTGTCACTTGTGCATCCGCGTCCCCAGCCGCACGCCCTCCGATATTGCCGCCGTTGAATTCACGGACCCAGTAGAGGAATCGGGGCTCCAAAACTTTACTCTGCCTCTGCCTCTAACTGGGTGCCTTTCACTTTGTTGGCTACCTGGCGTGTGGGAGCCACATTCCATTGCCTCCCAAAAATCCGCAAAAACAGCCAGAAACCACCAGGGAGGCCAATAGTTTCCGCAAACAACTCACTGTTAGAAGGAATGTCACATTACATCGACCAATTTCTAGCTCCTTTGGTCCGAGATCTACCATCATTCATAAAGGATACAACTGACCTTTTAAAACGACTAGAAAAAATTGCTTGGAAACCTTCTTTTAAATTAATCACCATGGATGTGACATCATTGTACACAAACATCGAGCACACCATTGGTATGAATGCGTGCAGATATTACTTGGGAAAAAGGAACATAAGATACAAAGAGCATAATGAAATGCTAAATCACATGATCTTCTTATGTTTACATAACAACTACTTCATATTTGACAAAAACTTCTTTAAACAAATACGGGGATGTGCCATGGGCTTTTCCTTTTCGCCTAATTATGCCAATCTCACCATGGGTTGGTACGAACAAAATGAGGCCTGGAAAACAGAAAACTATGCGTGGAAAAAGAGGACGATACTATGGCTTAGATTCATAGACGATCTTTTTATAATATGGGACAGCGAACAAACAGACTTTGAACAATATTTTGAAAAATTTCACATATGAAATAAGCAGCAACAGGGTAGTGTTTCTGGACACAGAAATATACATCGAGAATAACTGCCTTGAAACCACACTACACCGGAAAAAGACTGCAACCAACTCAGTACTACATGCACAAAGTTTCCATGAGGACAAACTAAAAAGAAGCATCCCATAGGGAGAATTTCTCCGCATAAAAAGAAATTGTTCAAAACATTCAGAATTCCACAAACACAGCATGGAGGCCTCAAACAGATTCATAAAAAGAAAATACCAACCGAACAATGTGATAAAATGTCTCAAAAAAGTGATTGAAACGGACAGAAAAGAAATCTTACACAAAGTCCAAGAAACTAAAACTGACAACAAAATAAGACTAATAACATCAAACAGTGCGGAAAAGGGAATGCTAATGAAAATAATCAAAAAACATTGGGGCATCCTACGCACAGATTCAACTCTATCAAAAATCATTGGAGAACATCCGGATGTAACCTTTCGCCGAGCAAGAAATCTGGGTGACCAACTAGTCCACAGCCACTTCAAAAAATCTCCCAATGTAAATTGGATGCACCGTGAGGGCTTCTGGCCGTGCAAACAATGCAAGGTTTGCCGAATTGCATCACCGACAAAAGAAATCTCCATGTTTGGAGGAAAAAAATGGAAAATAAAACAACATCTGACGTGTAAAAGCACGTTCGTAGTTTACATGGTTACATGCCCCTGCGCCAAAAGTTACATCGGCAGCACAATTTTTGAGGCAAAGAAAAGGATCCTAGAACATACTAGAGCTGTCACTCATCAAGACCAGTCCAATGCAATTGCCAAACATATGATACAGTACCATAATAACAACTGGGAAACCCTCAAATACTGTGCAATTGATCAGCAAGCGAGCTCGGAAAGAGGAGGAAATCGAAGAAAGGCATTGAGACAAAAAGAATCAAAGCAAATCATCAGTTTCTGGACCCTTGAGCCATACGGCCTCAATCAGACGGAAGAACTACATGTGCATTTGTAATCTGTTCTCAAACTGCTAGCAACAGTAACCTGTAACATTGTTGTCATTTAAAGACTTCAAGGGACTCACTCACCAGAGAGATGGAACCCTGATAACTACTGAGAGACATAAATGACACACTTGATCAACCCATGAATATTCTGGAAATGCTCACTAGAGAGCAAGAACTATGAAACATTCACAGCTGTGAACGTCAGTCACCATTGACTGAAAAATAAGAACTTTGGAAAAAAACATTGTTCTAATCACCCTGTTTTGTCTGTAAAATCCAAACAGTTGCTTCCTCATCATTTTATTGCAAATTGAGCACCTTAACACTTTTTCACGTGAAAACCTACATTTCCCATAATGCAATGCATTTCACTGTAAAGTTTTTTTCACTGTGCACTAAAATAAAAGTAGGCTCAAGTTAGAGCTCAACACCCGTGATCAAGCCTTCGGCTGAAGGCGAAACGCGTTGAGTTAGGACGAGTATGCTGAAAATAAAGCAGTTGGTCTAAACTGAAAATTACCTGAGTGAGTGCCTCCTTACCGGTTTCCCGCCGGTTTTGTGTGCATATATATATATATATATATATATGTGTGTGTGTGTGTGTGTGTATGTATATATATATATATATTCACTGAAAAAACCATAGGTTTCAGGCCATATATATATATATATATATATATATATATATATATATATATATATATATATATATATATATATATATATATATTATTTTTTTTTCCCTGAAAGATTCATAGGTTTCAAGACTGATATAGTCAGGAATTAGCATTTAAAAAACCTTAGAAATTCATTGTAACAACCATAGGTTTTAGGGGTGTTATAGTTAGCTGGGCATTTCACTCATACAAAACCACCATTGAAATTCCTCTGATATAGTTAGTTGTACTCACTATATCTCACACGCCCGCAATCCACTGCTGATGATGTTACATATTACATCATTCGTGGCATGGTCAGTGACATCACTGATGACATCTCAAATGACATCACTGATGACATCACTGATGACATCCTCCAGTAAATGTGGTTTGCTTCGTTATTTAAATATGTATTATATATATAGCAATTTGCATTGAAGAATGAGTGGATATATAAATATAAATATCTGGACAGAGGATTTAGTAGCAGTGTGATTGACTGTTTACTTGACTAATTTAAAGCGTCTCACTAAATATATTGGATAGTGACTAAACTGTGTGAACATCTGTATCTCTTTGTCAGTTGTTGTGTAAACTGCTTCTCCAGTTGGTTACTAGCTATTTGAAAATCTATATTAGTTATTGATCAGTTAACTGAGTATTTGTATGGGTGAGTAAATGTGTGTGTGGTTCAGTGGGGATGTGTGACTGCCCAAAATGTGGGAATAGTTGATACTGTAGGTATATGAAGTTGAAACTACATGTTATAACAGTTGTTTGGGTGAGTGAATATCTTTATGGGTGTGGTGATGTGGCAAATATCTCTCTCAATGGTACATGTCCAACACATTTTAAAAATAAAAAGGCAGTGTATGTGTCAGTTGTTGTTTATAAATAATTATACATAAGACTCAGTGATTGTATACGTGACTGTATGGATAACTGTATACTGGTAATAGGGATTTTATAACACACTAAGTATAAGTTACTATCTATATCAATAGATAAAGTGGTGCTTGTATAAGTGTATAGCTAAGTAAATGTAAGTATGATCCATTGTTTGCATTAGTGAATAGGATGACTTCATAAGTGAATAGGATGTGTGCTGGTGTGTAATGTCGAGATATGTGTATAAGTATATTTGATAGTGTTCTATTGATCATTGACTGCATGTATGAGTGAATCTATAGGTAAATGATTAGATGTGTGTATAGATCTAGGAATCACTGAGTGGGTTTTTAGAAACTTGTATTGGTGTGTCAATGGGTTCAAATATGGTACTCTGTATTTTACAGTGAGTGATGAAAGGTTATACTAGTGTATGATGAGTTGTATCTGATTGTCACCTGGATGATGTCATCAGTGATGTCATCATTGATGTCATTTGAGATTTTATCAGTGATGTCACTGACCATGTCATGAATGATGTAATATGTGACATTATCAGCAGTGGATTGCGGGCGCGCAAGATATAGTTAGTACAACTAACTATATCGGAGGAATTTCAATGGTTTTGTACGAGTGAAATGTCCAGCTCACTATAACACCCCTAAAACCTAAGGTTTTTTCAGTGAATTTCTAAGGTTTTTTAAATGCTAATTCCTAACCATATCAGGCCTGAAACCTATGGTTTTTTTCAGTGAATTTCAAACGTTTTTTAAACGCTAATTCCTAACTCTAGCAGGCCTGAAACCAATGTTTTTTCCTGAGAATTTCGAAGGTTTTGTAAATTACATTTTTTAAATGTATTAATTGTTATATTTATTTTTTTGATTCTGATTTACTACATTTTTTAAACTATTTTTAAATATTTTATTTTTTAAATTACATTATACATTACAAAATATACTTTCTTAAAATGAATTACTTTAGTTTAAATACTTTGCAAATAGGCAATAGACTTTTAAGTACAGTAGTTACAGTTGTTGCAATGGGCAACACAATTACAAACACAATGCAACATTGATCTCAATGTGAATTTCTAGTTAAATGCAATTAGTTACTTTATGGATTACTTTTCTAACCACAGGACTGGATCCTAGATTCCGTCCTTGGACATTTCCTGTAAACGGTTGGGTAAAAGTGTTTTAGTTACAGTAGCGATTTTTAAGGAATATTATTGTATTTTAAAAGTTGACATTTAGAAATGTTTTCACATAGAATTACCAATGTTATCCTATAGCAGGAAATTCTTTTAGCAGGTAAGTAGTGCTATTGTCACTTTTTCTTACTCAGTGGTGGATCCTGGATCCAGCACAGGTGCATCTCCTTTAAACAGTTGAAAGAATGCGTTTAAGTCATACAGGCGATTTTTAAGGAATATTTTTAGTTTGTGAAAATAGACACTTAGAAACATTTCTGGTGAAAACCAGACAATGGATTCCTATGGTAGGAAATACATGTTACTTGTAAGTATGGTTAGAATTACTTTTCAGGGTCAGTGCCCGGCTAAAAGATGCAGCACTGAGTTCTCTTCTGATAACAGGTGAGAAAATCGGAATTTGTTGTTCAGATGATTTTAGGTGAATGTTTAAAAGTTCCAAAACTCCACACTTCGAAGAATTTCGAAGTGAAATCAGTCAATGTTACCCTATGGAAGAAAAATCACTTAGCAGGTGAGTAGTGTTATAGTTACTTTTTCTTACTCAGTGGTGTATCCTGGATCCAGCACTGTTGCATCTCCTGTAAACGGTTGAAAGAACGCATTTAAGTCATACATGCGATTTTTTAGGAATATTTGTAGTTTGTGAAAATAGACACTTAGAAACTTTTCTGCTGAAAACCAGACAATGGATTCCTGTGGAAGGAAATACAAGTTACTGGTAAGTATGGTTAGAATTACTTTTCAGGGTTAGTGCAGGGCTAAAAGATGCAGCACTGAGGTCACTGCTGATAACAGGTAAGTACATCGGAATTCGTAATTCAGCTGATTTTAGAGGAATATTTGTACAATGGTGAAGGAAGGGGGCGGGGTCTGAAGTGACATGTGTGCAAACACGCCCTGTTGCGCGTTTTAAGTTGCCTGATAAAGTGCCCTTGAATCCTTAGGTCCCCTGGGGGCCAACTAGCCCACCAGGAACCTCCAGTATGCGCCAGAGGGCTGCGTTGCAGAGAGGTGTTTAGAGGCCATGCCCCTTTTTATAACACTCTGCACTCTGCCTTATCCCCTGTCGTAGAGTTTCTGATGTTAAAGCTCTGGGGATTTCTAATAGATCTTATAATTTATTTGGAGTAATTTGAAGTCTATAGAAGAACTAAGACCATGTCTGATTCAATCTTCTATCCTCGTTTCGATCCTTCCCCGAAACTTTGTGTGGTTGATTGTATGAAAGCGTATGATATGACAATGTCTAATCTTCGTCCGCCTAATGAGAACCAACTTCTCATTTCCTTCATTAAGCCTCATAAGGCTATTTCCTCCACTTCTATTGCCAGATGGGTTAAGTCTGCTATGTCTCTAGCTGGTATTGATATTTCCAAATTTCAAGCTCATTCTCTTAGAGGTGCCATGGCAAGTAAATCTCTTTAGTCCGGAGGTAAGTTGGATGATATCCTTAAAGCTGCAGACTGGTCTAATGCAAGTACCTTCGCAAGACATTATTTTAAACCAATTGAACATATGTCTAAGGTAGTTTTACAGGGCTACCAACATGCATATTGTAGCCTCCGTTCTTGTAATGAAATTGCGATTTTCCTATGAACATGCCTAGAGAATCTAGATTTCATTGAAGACACGGAGGCTCACATTATCCATCCCAACCCGTCCCTGTTTGGTATTGGGTTTAATTTAACATGATGTTATTCATAATCTTAATGTTATGTATTTTGAATTGTTTAGAATTTATTGTTCAATTGTTCACCTGGTGAAACTGCTTACATTGTCTTTTAGGATACAATTTTCATTGTCTTCTTTCTTTCAGAAAACCCTTCTACTTAATCTACTTTTGACGTTTCATCATCAGGAGGTCGTTCATTTGTCTTCTTCTTCTTCAATTTGCTTCTGTTTACTTGGAATCTCCTGGAATCTACTGGATCTACTTTCGCCAGATTTGAAAGAGGCTGATGGTTGCTATGTGTAATGTCTTACTGTATCTCAGTGTTCTTTTTGGAACCTTTTTATTGTGATGCGACTGGCTTGGATCTGCAATTAAAAGTCATTGCATAATGTGAGCCTCTGTGTCTTTAATGAAATCTAGATTCTCTAGGCATGTTAATAGGAGAATCGCAATTCCCCTTGAATACTGGGGTCCCTGGGGGCCAACTAGCTCACCAGGAACCTCCAGTTTGTACCAAGGGCCTGCGTTGCAGAGAGGTGTTCTGAGGCCATGCCCCTTTTTACACCTCTCTACAACACAGCTCCCTGGCGCTTAGTGGAGGTACCTGGTGGGCTAGTTGGCCGCCAGGGGACCGCAGGATTCAAGGGGACTTAATGTGCCAACTTAAAACGCACCACGGGGAGCATTTCCACAGTGGTGAAGGTAGGGGCGGGGCCTAAGGTGATATGTATGCAAACGCCCTGTGGGGCGTTTTAAGTTGGGGAATTAATTCCTCTTCAATCCAGAGGTCCCCTAGGGCCCAATTAGCCCACCAGGTACCTTCAGTATGTACAAGGAAGCTGCGTTGCAGCGTGGTGTTCTGAGGCCACACCCCTTTTTTACACCTCGCTGCAACGCAGCTCTTTGGCGCTTACTGGCAGTAGCTGGTGGGCTAGTTGCACCCCAGGGACCCTCAGTACTCAAGGGGAGTTAATCCCCCAACTTAAAACATGCCACGGGGCGCGTTTGCACAGTGGTGAAGTGAGGGGACAGGGCCTGAGTTCACATGTGTGCAAACACGCCTTAGGCGCGGTTTAAGTTGGGGAATTAATTCCTTGTCAATACTGAGGGTCCCTGGGGGCCAACTTGGGTGTGATGGCACTGACCATGTCATGAGTGATGTAATATGTGACGTCATCAGCAGTGCATTGCAGGCGCGCAAGTTATAGTGAGTCCAACTAACTATAACGTGGGAATTTCATTGGTTTTATGTCAGTAAAATTTCCAGCTAACTATAACTGGTGTGAAACCTATGTTTTTTTCAGTGAATTTAATAGGTTTTTTTAAATGCTAATTCCTAACTATAACTGGTGTGAAACCTATGGTTTTTCAGTGAATTTGAAATGTTTTTTAAATGCTAATTCCTAACTATAACTGGTGTGAAACTTATGGTTTTTTCAGTGAATTTCATAGGTTTTTTAAATGCGAATTACTAACTATAACTGGTGCGAAACCTTTCATTTTTTCAGTGAATTTCAAAGGTTTTTTAATAGCAAATTTCTATAGCTATGAAATGTAATACTTTTTATAATGAATCCTATAATGTATATTTATGTAATACAATTTTTTTATGTATATTGTTCATGTTTTTATTTATTTTTTTTTGCCCTGGAGCGCTCCTGGTGCGCGTCCCGATGAGTGCACCGGAAAGCACAGTCTTGCGGCGCGCCCTAGGGCGCGTACCGGTGAGCATCCTGTTAGCGCTTTTGCGGCAAACGAAAACATCATCGTGACGTATCGCGTAGCCGGGTCCGCGTGATACGCACGGCGTAAACGCACCTGGAAGCACTCGAGCGCATATGATCGCGCAACGTAAGCATCCGACGTGCTTACGTAACGCGCCCTTGGGCGGCGCGTAGCGTAAGCGCGTCAAGTCATGTGACCTGAAAATAGCACTTTTTATTGGTGCAGGACAGTTTTGGTTTCCAAATGATGAAAGCCCTGGTCATGTGACCTGAAATTAACACTTTTCATTGGTTCAGGACAGTTTTTTTTCCTAATGATGAAAGCCCCCACCTTTTTCACTCATTCTCATTTTGTACTTTGAGTGAAGAAGACCTGTTAAAAGACCTCTCTGTACTTTTTTGGAATGAAAAATGGCTTCAGTAGCAGAAGCAGCAGGAGCATCTCAGCCACCACCACCACCACCAAGAGGACCACCACAACACCACAGTGGTGGAGATGAAGAAGAGGAGGAGGAGGAGGAGGAGGGGAGGAGGACATTCCTACCAGAAGACAATACCCCATATAGGCCAAAGCAGCACATTGTATGGGAGTTTTTTTCCATCCCAAGTGGCCTCAAAAAGGTGAATGCGCCAAAGGTGACTTGCCTAATCTGTAACATGGAACTTTCAAGGGGGAACCCTAACAAGAAATACTCATTTGGCAATAAGACCATGATTCGCCACATGCAGCGCAGGCATCCCAACAACTATGCTGCAGCAGAGGTCCGATAACTGGCCACAAATCCTCCTGAATCTTCACCCAGCCCCTTCCAAAAGAAAGCAACCCACTCCATCGGGACCAGAGACAAGGGAGATGGTTCCAAACATACAACCCCAGTTTGGGAAATACAAGATCACTTGTATATTTTGTGGTAAGACCATCACCTATGGTGAGCAAAGCATAAAGCTCATCAACCGTGCTGGTGACAACCACAATTGCCCCTAAAAACAATAATTTTTTCCTGATTTTTTTTTGCTCCAGTTGAGCCGTTTACAATTCCCTGTTTTTTGTTTCTCCCCATAAAAATAACAAAAAAAATATGTAATTGTTCATAAAAGCCAAAAAAGTACAAAATGTTCAAAACATTTTAAAAAATATAAAACAACAAAAAGAAGAAAAAAAACAGTTCTTTTTAGAACTACCTCCAATTTATAAAAAAAAGGCTACATTTTTTAAAAACTCTGTCATTCTTTTTCCCCCAGGGTACGCTCCCCGGTACGCTCCCCGGTGCACGTACCGGGCGCTCCCCCGGCGCAAATCGAATCGAATGGGTACTTTGGAGCTGGAATATTTACGCGGCGACCCTTGCCGCGGAAGGAGCACCACCCTGAAAGAATCGGGGGCCATGCGGTCTTGACTACGGGCCGAGAACATGGGACAGCAGCGTATGGATTCTGCACGAATTCCACACAGCGAGGCCCATCTGTGGCCTTGAAAAGTTACCGACTGAACATTAGCGCGACGTGAGGCACTACAAGTCCCAGAAGTCCCATCCAGGGCGGTCATCTAAGCAAGAACGGGTGTGGTGCCTCAAGCGCTCCTTCATAACTGCCAAAGCCTCTGAAGAGAAGTGGGGACACTTCGAAACGCGTCAGGCATCCAAGGCAGTCTGAACAGTTAAAGTATATCGTGCTGAAGGCGTGCTTACCATTCAAGGCTCCTTGTGTGCAGCTGAGGTCCGAGTGCTCCATTGTACGTTGGGTACTTTGGAGCTGGAATATATATATATATATATATATATATATATATATATATATAAGGTGTAACCTGTTTACCTTGTAAATTTATATCATGTACCGGGTTTCCATGTGTTAATCACACACTGACGAAGGCCAAGAGCCGAAACGCGTCTGTGGCGCGCTTGTAGTAAATAAACTACTGTGTGAGCTAAGGTACCCCCCCGAGTGCTGTCTTTTCTTCCTTGGGATCGCAAGGTTGTTTGAGCGCAATATATATATATATATATATATATATATATATATACATACATACATATATATACATACATACATATATACATATATTACCTACTGGCGGTCGCCAGTAGGTATATATAGTTAGGATTTTTTCCCTATGGGATTTCTGAAAATTCTATGTCGAATAACTTTGGCGTTTGTGGACGGAATCGGCTGAAATTTTCAGGAAAATGGCACATTTTGTTTCTGAGCAGCTCCTGGAAATTTGGGGGGGGTTGGTCAAGGGGGGGCCGAGAAAAAAGGGGGGTCCCAAAACGCGTTTTTAACATTGAGTTTTCCATAGGGCGGTTGGCCTCACTTTTAGCTCGAACGGCTGAATGGATTTGCACGAAACTTGGCAAAATTGTAGGGACTGTTAGCCCGATGTGCCTTTGCTAGGTCTCAATATATGTGCTTTAGTGGATTTTGAGAAATTAACGTTTAAATCAAGATATATATCTGTAACAGCGCTCCGGGCAGCGATCCGGTCCGCTTACTTTTCGCTTATCGGAACTATGCGAAGCGAAGCTGATTGGCTCTCCGGTGTCTGTCAACATTCTAAACAGTCCGGTGCGGCCGCCATGTTGTCTCTCGGTAGGATCGAGAGATAAGAGGAGGCCAAAACAAAGGGGGAAATTTCGATAAGGGGGCCTAGTAGATCCTCCCTGACCCCCTAGGTTTTATGTGGAGGTTGTTAAAGGTTTCTGCAGGGGGAAAAAAAAAAAAAAAAAAAAATTATTTATGCGTGGTGAGCTCCTAGTACGCGAACCGGGTAGCGCTCTGGGCAGCGTACTATAAGGATAAAAGAATGATAGATTTTTTTAATACTGTATGTTAATTATTTGTTGTTTTTGTTGTTTTTTTTTGTTTTCTTTATTTTTTTTTTTTATTATGATTGTGTTTCATACTTTATTAAATTTTCTAACATTTCATTGTCAGAAATGTCATAATTTTTTATAGGGTGTAATTGTTTTTCATTTTGAAGCAGGTTGTCCACTGCTTCAACACATTGTAGAAGTTCGTGGTCTCTACTGTCATCCATAAAGTCATCAATTTTGTCTTGGCTGCTCTCCTTCAGTTCAATTGAAAATGAAACTTGTTGTTCGCCTTCCATTTTGCCTGAAATTTTGAATAAAAAAATATATATTAGTAGAGATTGGGCACTGTTGGGATTAATTTTAGATAGGTAGTTTTTATCAGTGAATTTTTCTTTTGACAGTGTATAGTATCAGAGTGGAAATATAACTATAAAAAGTGTATGTAATTTAACGAAGACAAGCCTAACTCCATTCCTAACTATAACAGAGAAGTCTATCTAAATCCATAACTACTACAGAGGGATAGTGTATATGTATCAGAAAAAGTCTACCATATCAAGTTATAGTGTACAATATACTTTATTTTTAAAAATAACAACTTACCTTCAGAAACAAGTTGAAGTCTTAGGTAAGTATTGAAATGTGATGTACAACAAGAAGTAGCAGTCAAAATGGCTGTGTTTTCTTCTCTTCCTTTATATATATTCAGGTATATAACCAATCAAATATCAGGTAATAAAAGTAGGAAATGAAAGTAAGATTTTTATTGGTTGTCAATTCCAACACTTCAGATGTGTTTTGTGAAGTAATTTACTTCAAGGTATTTAGAGAGGTCTACAGGCTTAATGGCTAAATGGAATTTCAATCAAATTTGTGAAAATGAAAGGGATTGTTATGTAGTATGAGTTAATGTATATTTGGTGAGAGTGTCTCCAGTCCTTTTTCTTTGAATTACTTTCCCACCTTTTCTTTGGGCCGCTTCCCGGGAAGCAGTTTAGTCCGCGAACTAGAAGCGTAACGGGAGTCCACCATTTTGTGTTTCGGTCGAATTAACATATAAAATGGAGGTTAAATAATGTTCAGAAAGGGTAGAAGGGGACACGGTACAAGTATTTTGACCCCCCAGGTTTTCTGAGGGTGGCTGAGGAGGACCATATGTGCGGAAAAAAACATTTTTTAAATAATTTTAAGCGGTTAGCTTCCAGTTCGCGTACCGGGAAGCGCTCTTTGAGCGTAGTTTGTTGAAAATTACAGAAATAAGTTAGAGAAAAGTATTAATTGTGCGTGATCAGATGAAGGGTAGCTCTGAGAAGAGCTTTTGGGTTTATGTTCCATTTAGGTACTTATAAGTAGGTACCAATGCACAGTCTTAAATTCAGAATGAAAATTCTGTTGCCCTCATCTGAGAAGTGAACTCCATCTCCTCTGTAGATATCTTGCATGTAGTAACGCAAGTTATTGTTGTACAGAGAGCCCATTCCATGGTCTCTCATGAAAGCTGAAACAGATTTGTTTACATGCTTCCTCGCTTTCTCAATTTGTGGACCAAATTGGTTGGACCACCTCCATTTCTGTCTTTGGCATATATTGGAATATACCAAGGCAGTTTGAGGAAAAAGTGCCATTAATTGCTCAAAGGTGTCCTTTAAAAGCATTTCCAGACCTACTCCTGTTAAAGTGCCCAAATCATTACCTCCACAATGCACAATTAACAGGTCAGGTTTGGGCAAATGCATAAAGGTTTTCACCAATGGTATCAATTGGTGACATTTTAATCCTCTTTGGCCCAACCATTTAATTTCCACATCTTGTAAATTGAGGTTGTGTAAATTTCTGTTGTCAGCATACCTTTGAGCCCAGTGGATGTAACTATGTCCAACAATCCAGACGTTAAACATGGTGGGAGAAGGTTGTGCTGCAGTCAGATGAAGTGTGGTAATGAAAGGGCAGTTGAAACAGTAGGAGTTTGTAAAGAAAAAAAACTGTGGATTTCCAATGGTAATGATTCATTAGCAGTGATTGGTGCATTTCCATTTCTGAAAACAGAAAGTTAGGGTGCATGGATGTGTTCTTGAAAGATGTAATTTTAATGGTCAAGGAAGAAACTTTTACTGAAAGATTGCACTGGATACGCAGGTGCACTGAGAGTTCAGAGTTCAATTGAAACATTGTTGTGTGAACTTGCAAACATGAGAGGTCTTCCAGGAGGTGGTTGCTATGGAAAAAAGGCAGAGAGGGCAGAGGGGGGGAAGGGTTTTGATTTGAAAAAAGTGAGGGAAGAGTTACGATTGGCTAATATGAGAGATAAGTGAAATGAATATCTGTATTTCTGTGCTTTCTATAGCTGCAGCCTCTGGAGTGCATCCTTTTTCTTCTGCTGAAGACAATTTGGTGTATTTCTGAGACTGTTTTCAAAACTCAAAAAGTATTTGCTAAGGTGAGAAAAGTTTTATTTATTTTAGATATAGAATATAATGATTTAAGGAGAAAATGATGAAGAAAGCTGTGTTTTTAAAACTGTGGCTTTGTCTATAGTGATATAGAAATAGATTTTGTTACTTTGAGAAATTGTATTTGCATATTCGGTGTAGAATTCTGGCATGTAGTAACTCAAGGTATTGTTGTATATGAAGCGCATTCCATGGTCTTTTATGTAAGCTGAAACAGATATGTTGTTTTTAAAAACCATTTTGAAAACAATTAAATTTTGGATATGTACTGTTAGAGTTTCATAGGTTGTTTTGGGTCATATTTATAAGGCATTTGAGTGTCTTTGATGTTATTTTTTCATTTTTAAATGGAAAGCATTCCTCATGGGGCAAGTGTCTTGTAAATACGTTCTCACCTGCGCTTGGTAAATTTAGATTTTGATTATGGGAGTTACATAGCCATGTTAATAATGTCGGAAAAATGGTGCTAGGGTATTCCAGAAAACGCGTTCATGTGTCTCAAGGATATTTTCAGTCATTTCCTCTTGAATGCAGGTATACAATTGATTTATATGCTGTGTTTAAAAACGATAATTTTCTATGATGATATGTTTTCTCTTTTAAATGGAAAGCGTTCCTCATGGGGCTCTGAGCAGTATTTAGTCATGTTATTCAATGGGTGGTGGATAACATGGCTAAGAGCATTTGCTGAATAATGCATGAATATCGTTGACTTTTCAGCGTTATTCATGCATTGCGACCGTTTTTTTTCGCATTTGCGAGCAGTTCTTAGCCATGTTATCCAATGGGAGGTGGATAACATGGCTAAGAGCATTTGCAGGATAATGCATGAATATCGCTGACTTTTCAGCGTGATATTCATGCATTGCTACCGCTTTTTATCGCTAAGGAGAAAATGATGAAGAATGCTGTGTTTTTAAATTGTGGCTTTGTCTGTAGTGATATAGAAATAGATTTTGTTACTTTGCGAAATTGTAATTGCATATTCGGTGTAGCATTCTGGCATGCAGTAACACAAGTGTGCTTGGCAAATTTAAATTTTGATTATGGGAGTTACATAGCCATGTTAATAATGTCCAAACAATGGTGTTGAGTAGTTTTTAGCCATGGGCTTCGATTGGATTTCCACAGAGCATATTCTGGAGCCCATTATCGCCGCTTTATCAGCCGTTTTCGGCCAATAATGCGACGATAATTTTAGTGCACAGGTTTGATAATATTTCCCTACATTCGCAGGGCTAGGTGATAGGCTGAGACCAGCCTGGCATGTAAAATGGCTGCCGTGCACGACAAAATTGTGGCATTGTAAAAAAGGCAAGTTGGCGCAGACATTGTGTCTCAATAAGGATTCATTTATAACAATGTGGTATTTTATCAAGCCTGTGCGCTTCAATTATCGCCGCTTTATCGGCCGAAAACGACCGATAAAGCGGCGATAATGTGCTTGATAATATGCTCTATGGATTTCCATTCGAAGCACATGCTAGATGTGAAGAAAATATAAGGGATTGGGATACGTCTCCCGCACCTCCTTATTCCTAGTAATTTAATTAAAACGAAGCACAAAATGGCGTATTCTCGTGCAGTTTGCGGCCCAGTTCGGTGTTTGGGAAGCGGTTCTATCGTGAAAAATATTTTTTTTTTATTTTCCCCAGGGGACCCTTTAAAAATCCCAACAACATTCCTAGGGGGTCAACCAGGGTATACTTTGTCCCCTTTCATTAAATTTCCCCTTCGTATTTCACCTCTTCTTCTCTCTCGATCCTACCGAGAGATAAGATGGCGGCCGCTCCGGACTGTTTAGAATGTTGACAGACACCGGGGACCCAAGCAGCTTTGCATTGCTAAGTTCCTTTTCGCAGGTGGGAGCGTATTTACAAGAAACTTGCACCATGAAGAACGCTTTCCATTTAAAAAAGAAAAATAACATCATACACAGTCATATGCCTTGATTTGCTATGTTAAATAATAAGAAGGGCATTAAGTTTTTGATGACTGTTATTCATTTACTGTTTGGTAATAGTGGTTATTAACATTTTTTATTATATTTTTCAACAGATTCAACTGCAGATTCTTTCATAGTTTGGAAAATGCCTACCAAAAATAGAATTATAAAGGCTCGAAAACGTCAAAGACAGCACGGTGATGTTTTATTGCAGCAGTCCTCTTCCCTAAATACTTATCAAAACACCAAGAAAGCTCCGGGTAAGAGCACAAAGTCTTTCTTAAAAAATATTTGTAGTAAAAAAAGTTTTTCTCGCCCAAATGTTTCAGTTCAGAAAAAGAAGAGTAATTTAAATGGAAAGAAAAGACCCATGAAAAATGTTACTGGTAGAGGAAGAGATAACTCTGTGCATGATATTAGAAGGAAAGAACAGTTTAGGGACATTCGACAACGAATGTTCCGTAATCGGATAATAGTTAATTTATTAAGAAATATTAAGAAATGCAAACAGAAAGCGGCATTTTATAAGAAGAAGAAAAATGTCGAGAAAATTATTGATCATGCTTTTGAAATTAAGCAAAAGTTGTTTATTTTGGTAATCAATAGAATTAGGAAACTAAGCAAGGTAATTTCTGATTTCAAAACAAACAGTAGATGGAAGAGAGTAGTAAATCGTACTAACTTTTGTGAAGTTTTTTCCGGAGAATGGATGCATAGTTCAAGTTCTGAGGCATTTTTTAATGAGGAGAGTTATTTTCAGGATAATGATTTGGTGCATGCAGTTGACATCAGTGGTCGAGCTTATGAAGTGAAGGATGGTTGTCCAGTTGAAAAAGAAAAACTTGTGACAACAGAGACAGAAGAGGCGCTAAGTGATGAGGTTTTAGGAAGACGTCCTAAGGCTCCTGTGTACATTTGGAAGTGTAGTTCTATTTGCAGTGTGCGACAGGTTTCCATCAATTTGCTTTGTGATTTTATACGGACATTTAATAAGAAAAGTTTGAAGCAGAAAATGAAGTTGTTGCAAGATTTAGATCCTTGCAGAGTGAGACAAATAACAGGTTTGCGTGGTCATTCACTGGCTTGTCTTTCCAGGAGAGTATGCCAGAGTGTTTTTCATCATTTCAGGATGCTAGCAGTGCATCATAATAAAGTGAGAAAATTAGTGAGAATGTTGTATTATGCAAAGAGTCCAGCAATTATGCTTAAACAATTATGTGCTGCTCTTTTGCATGGTTCTGAAATAGATGTGAAGAATATTTGTGAAGAAATTGAGTTTTGTTACTTTAGTAGTAAAGATGAGAATGTTCAAATTGACCCTGAAGTAGAGAGTAATGTGGAAGATAATGTACAGGTTTACAGTACAGATAATTTTCAGAAGGAAATTGCCACGTTTCAGATGAAATCAAGTGACAGACCTAATTTCACTTGTGTTTGTTGTCAACGTACTTATTATAAGAATCAGACTAAGGTAGTGGATTTATATGCAAAAAGTGAAAGGGAAAATAATAGTGAATGGAAGGATTTTGCCACATACTTGATGGTAGAAAATTATTTTGATTTGGGATCGGATCAACGTGTGTGTACTTATTGTTGTAATAAATTAAACCAAAATCAGATGCCTGCTAGGGCAGTTCATAATAATCTTGAATTGGTTGAGATTCCTTCTGAATTGAAGGATTTAAATACTTATGAATCTATTTTGATTCAAAGTATTCATCCCTTTCAGGCTATTGTAAGAATGGAGCCAAAGACAGGGAAGTTGCCTCCAGCAGATTTACAGAAAGGATTAAAGGGAAGAGTTGTTTATTTGCCTTTAGATTTGAATAAAAACATTAACACAATTGGAGTAGAAGAAGTGGAAGAGGAACCTCTGGTTATCTTGGTTAATGGGGTTCCGACAAAGAATAAGAAAATATGGCAAGATTTAGTGGATGTTAGGAAAGTCAAAAAGGCAACAGTGTATTTGAAGAAAAATAATAAGTATTATAAGAATGTGTATGTTGCAGAAGAGGAAGTAAGTGATGAAGAGGATAGCGATTTGTGTGCTGGGCAAATTGAGAAAGTAGAGGCCTCTAAAAGTGAAGAAATATATGAACATTATAGTGTTCATCCATTGCATTCCAAGGAAGTCATGGGGAATGCTATTGAGTTGTTTCAAATGAAACAAGCCAAAGGGAGTCCCATTAGTGTTTGGGAGGAAAGTTTGGAAGCTCGGTGTTTCCCACAGCTATTTCCCACAGGTCGAGGAGGAAGATATGATGAGCGATCTCATCAAATTCCTGCGTCTGAATACCGGACTTTACGATTGTATGGAGAAGATCCTAGGTTTCGTCAATGCATTCCCTATTTGTTTCATCTCCTGTTTGAAAGCGATCTGTCTGGATTGTCATATGCAGTGAACCACATCTTGAAAAGTGGTATACAGATGCGAAATATCTCGGCAAGAGACTTTATGCATAAAGTTAATGTCCAAGATAGTATTTTGGATTCTCACTTAATTAATCTCATGGCGTGTCAGCGTGGTACTAATGAGTATTGGTATCGTCGTCATGGTGATTTAAAATGTATGCTGAGGAACTTAGGAACTCCGACATGGTTCCTCACTCTGAGCTGTGCCGAGTATGGCTGGGAAGACTTACTTGAATTTCTACGAGAAGCAAATGGAAATATTGAAAACATTGAATTCAAGACACCTGGAGAACTTTGTTCTTTGGATCCTGTGAATGTATGCAGGTACTTCAATCATAAATTTGAAGCTATGATGTCTTTCATCACAAATAAGAAGAATCCACCTCTTGGAGAGGTGTTGGATTTCTTTTGGAGAAAGGAGTACCAAGCAAGAGGTGCTCCTCATATACATATGTTGTTGTGGATCAAGGATGCTCCTAAATTTGGAACAGATTCCGATGACTTAGTGATGAATTTCATAGAACAGTATTCTACGTGTGCTGTTCCAAATGCAACGGAGAAGAAAAGCCTAAGAGAACAAGTTCTACGTTTCCAAAGCCATCGTTGTGGAAAGTACTGTCGTCGTAAATTCAGAAACAAGGATAAGTTCTACACCAAATGTCGTTTCAACTTTCCACGGCCGGTGATTTCAAAAGGAAAAGTGAACAGTTTGATGTCTTCACTACGACATAATGTGACGAGGAAATCACCCAAAAATACATACAATTTGAAAAGGAACGAAGAGTCCAAGTACATCAATGACTACAACCCAGTGATTTTGTCCATGTGGAATGCTAACATGGATATACAGTTTGTGGGTGACAACTGCATGGCTGTGGCTCGGTATGTGACATCTTACATCACCAAAAAAGAAAAGACAGAACTGAAGGATATGTGGGAGGACATATCTCATGAAAAGAGCCTCAGCAAGAAGTTGTATAGTTTCAGTCTGAAGATGTTGTCGCATCGAGAAATCGGAGCTTACGAATGTTCAGATCGATTGTCTTCAGCAAGTCTCTATGCCAAATCTAGGAGTATCGTTTGGGCGAGTCTTGGTCTTGCTGCAACGCGAAATCGAGTTCTAAAACCTGTCCGGGAAATTGAGTATTTGGCGGAAAAGGAACCAAATAGTACCGACATTTTGAAGAGCAACATGTTGGATACATATTATCCAAATCGAAGCAGTCACCTTGAGAATGTTTGTCTATATGAGGTTCTCCAAAATTATATATTCAAGAGGAACATCAAAGAAGATATTGAGAAAGGAGTGTATGCTGTAATTGGAAGTGAGGGATGCCTGGTCAAGCAAAGAAAATGCCAATTAGTAAACCATCGAAAATTGAGTGGTGAATCTCCAGAAAGAAAGGAGTTTTTCTATTTAGCACTTTTGCAACTTTTCAAGCCTTGGCGTGCAGAAGAGGAACTGCTTGGAGATTTCCTCTGTTACGAAGACTCTTTTAATGCAGCCAAGGAGTCCATAGAATGTCCTGCTTTTCCTAAATATCAAGAAATGCTAACTTTGGAAATTGAGCAGGAAGCAACGATTGCAGCCGAGATTGCCAGAGACAGTTCTCAGGACAGTCAGAGTTCTGTTTCATTGAGTCAAGATCCACTTGGAGGACCTATTATCGAAAATGAAGCTGCCACTGCTATGAATGAAGTGGAAAGAGCCATGGCACATGCTCAGGAGGATTCAGTTAACTTAGAAGACTTGGAAAAACAACTCAACGTTGAGCAGAGGAAAATATATGATGAAGTTACCAAGGAAATTGAGCACGGATTAAGTCATGAGAAGAAAGAGTGCTCATGTACGTCGTTGAAGCCTGTCCGACTGTACGTGAGTGGAGAAGCGGGAACTGGAAAGAGTTTCCTCATTAAAGCAATTTCTTGTTATTTGCAGGAAAGGACTAAGTCATCGCTGTCTTGTGTTGTCACCGCTCCTACTGGACTGGCAGCACATAACATTAAAGGTATTACTTTGCATCGTCTACTGATGCTGCCGGTGGAGCATGACAACAAATTACAATACAACAAGTTATCTGGAGATGCTTGCTGTGAAGTTTCAAGAGTCTTGAGGAAAATGAAACTACTTATCATTGACGAAGTAAGCATGGTTTCCAATGTCATGCTTGCCTTTGTGCATTTGAGAATGCAAGAAGTACTTAAAACTGAATATGATGTGTTATTTGGTGGCAAACACATCATTGTTTTCGGAGATCTTCTGCAGCTGACACCAGTAAAAGGTCAACCTGTGTTCAAAATACTCACACATGAAGATACTAGGAAGTGCCTAGGGAGCATTGGCAACGTCAATATATGGTTAAACTTCAATTATGCAGAACTGCATGAAAATATGCGTCAGGCAAAGGATAAAGATTACAAGAATATTCTACAAGATATTAGAATTGGAAAAGTGACCGAGCATGGGAGAGAAGCTTTAAATGCACGATTACTGTCAAATTTATATCCCAAACAAGAGATTGTGCCTGAGAATATTTTTCAGAAAATTACTGAGAAGAAGTCCGGGATATGTCTCATGCCAACTCTTGCAGAATGTGCCATCTTCAACAATAAAATGTTGAATTTAGAAAAGCAAGAGATAGTGAAACTTGAAGCTATCGACAAATTAGAGCACATGGGATCAACAATTATTTTGTCAGACAATTTGAAATCAAAATTGGATTCATTAGAGAAGACTATATCTAAAACAGCGGGTTTTGAAAAGACTTTGAATGTGTGTTTAAATTGCCGAATCATTTTGAGAAGGAATTTACATGTAGAAAGAGGTCTAGTAAATGGATCAATGGGTAATGTTGTTGATTTGGAGAAATACAAAAATAGAGATGGAATCGAATTTTTAAGAATTAAATTTGATGGCATTGAGGAAGTACAGCAAATTGGTCGTTGTTCTGCTAGGTTTTTGCTTGTTAAAGACTTATATGTTCGCCGTAAACAGTTTCCTGTTTGCTTGGCATATGCAGTGACAATCCATAAATCGCAAGGTTTAAGTGTAGACTGTGCATTGGTGAATATTGGCAGTTCTGTGTTCAAGGAGGGTATGGCATATGTGGCTTTGTCACGAGTTAGAACTTTATCGGGATTGTACTTGATTGACTGTGATGTCACAAACATTTGTGCGGATCTAGATTGTGTTAAGGAATACAATAGGTTAAGAAAAGAGTATGCGCCACATTTGCCTCAATATCCTTTGTTTGAGAAACGTGTGGTAGGCCAGAAACGTAGAAATATCAGTAATAGTAGGGAGGTTGTTGCAAAAAGACTAAAAGTCAATGAACCGAAAGTTGTTAGCAGAAAGAAAGTGGATTCTGTTGAAGATGTTGTCGGTTTTCAATTTGAAAACAGTTCTGGTGTCAACTGCTATGCAAATGTAGTGGTTAATGTTCTCTTTTCACTAGAGAGTTTAAAAGAACAGATTGTGTTCAATTCGGAACAAAGTTTATGCTGCTTGTTGAATTCTGTGTTAGAGAAATGTAGCACTGATCGAACAAAAGTAGAAAGTGTGTCTGAAGTTCGTTATCTGTTAGATGAATGTTCAGGTCAAACAGACTTCTCTGAAAATAATCAGCAAGATTGTCAGGAGTTTTTAATGTATATGCTTGATGTATTGCAAGATGAGGGTGTAGATGTAGATCACCTGTTTGGGCTTTCTTATCAATGGCAGCATGACTGCGAGAACTGTATGGTATCAAGTACTACTAGTGTAGACTCAGAAAGATTTATATATTTAACTTTGCCAGACAGTAAATCAGTGTCCTTTAATAAGCTAGTAAATGCAGCGGATCACAACATGGAGTGTAGCCAATGTAAATGTGATATGATGTCAACATTATTTATACGTAGATATAGCCAGTATGTCATTTTAATGGTCCAACGATGTAGGCCTGATGGATCAAAATTGTCAACTTTAATAAAAAAATTTGTGGCTTCTCAGCTGTCAATATCAGGGAGGACTTTTGTAACTGTAGCAATTATCTATCACGATGGTCCATCAACAACATCAGGACATTATACAGCTTACTTAAAGTCTGGAAACGGCTGGTCATTCTGTAATGATTCCGTTGTAACTTTAAAAAAAAAATTGCCGTTTGACCTTAAAAATTCTTACCTGGTGTTTTTAAAACCAAAATTTTAAGTAGAGGGAATGTAAGTCTGCAATGCTGTCTAGATTAAAAATCCAACTATATAAACCTGATGCAAGTAAGTCTGCTTCATAGTAAGCAGTATCAGTGTCATAGGAAAAGGAGAACATGAGTGACAAAGAAGAGTAAGATATTACTAGTCCAGGATTGTGAAAATAATCTCAAATATTTTATTTTTGAAAGTTGCGAAAATAGAAAATGTCGGGATTTGATTGGAAGAATTATTAGACTTGCGAATCGCGGCAACATGATTTGGCCTAGTGGAAACATGTGATAGAATGAGAGAAGTTTTTTTTTCTATGTAACATATTTTACGTATCGATGGAGGTTTTCTTTCAGAAAGTGGCGGGCTGAAAATATTTATAGCACAATAGATTGGATGCTGTTTATAGGAGATCCTTCGACGTCATTGAAAGTAAGTCAATTTTAAGGAGTTTTGAAATCAGATTTCTTAGGTTGTATGGGTTTTTTAAACACAGTCATTTTGATTGTGTTTTTTTTTCCCCGCTGTTACATGATGAATACCTTCAAGTCACTGATTTAAGTGAAATTTGAAACATTCTGAGAACAGCAAAAATAAACCATTTAACATGTATAATTAATGTTATGCTTTTTGTACTTATGATATACATTTAGAAATGTGAGGTACATATGGGTAAGCTGAGTCTTCTGTAAGTGTCAATTTTAATGCTTACAGTGTTGTACTTCTAGGTACTGTTTTTTTTAAAAACAAGAAAAGAGGCCTCACATCAAAGAAAGCTCTTGAAAGCACACATCTTATTTGCATCCTAAAATAATCATTTTAAATGTTAGACACAATTTTATGATGGTTTTACATCTCTTTTGCGGTGTTATGGCATCACTATTGTGAGACATAAGCAATGCAAAAGAAGCATCATATTTCAAAATAGGCCTCATTTCATCAGCATGAAGATACTGTTTGTTGAAAATAAATATATTTAGGATTGTGTAGGGGTCGTAGAGAAGTAGAGGTTTCTATAAGTGTCAAAGTTGTTTAAAAAGTGTTTCTTCTTGAACCTTTTCCTTCTTTTTTCTAATTTTTAAATACATGTTTTAATATTTTTGGAAATGTTTGTTCTCTCTTTTACAGATTGAATGTATGAAAAATTTTCTTTAAAAATTAACAAGAATTATAAGGTAAATGTTTTCTACTTTTTTAACCTGCATTCCACTGCTGATGATGTCAATGACTATGTTATGAATGATGTAATAATTGGACATATCTGTTATCTCGTTAAAAAAAGGAACAGTAAGTTTAAGGATAGGAAACAGACAGTTATGTTACAAAAAAGACAGCTATAGGACGTAAACAAAAAAAACTGTTACTCGCAATCCACTGCTGATGATGTCACTGACTATGTAAAAAATAATGTAATATATGACATGATCAGAAGTGAATTGCGGGTCACAGTATCTTTTCTTTACTCCCTATAGCTGTCTTTTTTGTAACATAGCTGTCTGTTTTCTTTCCTTATACTTACTGTTCCTTTTTTAAAAAAAAAATTTTGGGTGCGCTCAAAGTTCGCGTACCGGAGTGCGAACTGGGAGCTAACTAATAGAAATAGAGCTTGGTAGAGTTCAAAGAATTCTACCAATTTTTTTAAATAATGGGGAGGTAGTTCTGAAAAGAACTTTTTTTTGTTTTTGTTGTTTTAAATTTTTTTAATTAGTTTTCTGAACATTTTTTATATTTTTTTGTTTTTTTCTGAACATTTTGTATTTTTTTTATTTTTGGGGGGGAGGAGGGGGAAACAAAAATGATTCATCGAAGAGGGCTCAACAAGAGCAACAAAAAAAAGAAGAATTTATTTTTGGGGGCGTTTTGGACATACATGATTTTTGATGGCTCTAATGATAAGAGTTATGCTACTTTCGCGGTACCATAATGTTTGATTGCACCTCATACAAACTTGTTTGACTTCCCCCATGTCCATTTGAATATTTGGGATCAGCTCCCTTGCTTCAGGTCCCGTAACTTCTGGCACAACCGATCTTCTGGCTATTGCTGGTGAATTCTGTTGTTCGTCTCGAAGCTGAGCTGCACTGTAGTTATTTGGGTGCCACCTGCTCATGTGTCTGTGCATAGTGAAATTCCCATAACTATATTTTTTATCCGTGCCTCTAGAAAGACGTTCATCACAGATTCGGCAAAAGACATACCTGGCGTTCACTTTCTTTTGCCCTGGTGGAAATTTGAAAAATTGCCAAATGAAATTTTCCTTCCTGTTATATCTCCTGGGCTCCTCAGGCAAATATTCAGGCTCTTCCTCCTCTTCCTCTTCTTGAAAGATTGGTTGAGTTGGTGGTCCTTTTTTTCCATGAGGAGGTGGAGGTGGTGGTGGGGGAACACTACCAGAAGCAACAACAGAAGCCATTTCCCTGGATTGTACAAAGGTCTTTCTCTCATCAAGATGAAAGTCAGAGTGAGGAAAGAAGGAGGGGTTTTCATCATTTGGGAAAAGCGAAAGTTCTAAACCAATGAAAAGTGTTAATTTTAGATCACATGACCTAGTATTACATCATTAGGAAACCAAAAGTGAAATGAACTAATGAAAAGTGTTATTATCGAGTCACATGACCTGCTGTCTTTACGTTTCGCGCATTGCGCCGCTATCCAATCCGCTTTCGAGTCCGCTAACCTGGCGTGTCGGATAACGTATTACGCGACAACGCAAAACGTCATGATAACGTAACAGTTACGCTTAAGGAGCGATTACCGGCTCGCGCACCAAGTCGCGGCTTTGAATTCAGCTAACGGGAAGCTGACCAGTTCGCGGACTAGGAGCGGAACAATTTCTTTTTTTTTTTAAAAATGTATAAAAAACATGTACAATATATTTTATGACTTAAAGAAGAATACATTTTACAGATAGAAATATTAGCTTTCAAAAAACCATTGAAATTCAATGAAAAAACCATAGGTTATAGTCCATATATAGTTAGGAATTAGCATTTACAAAACCTTATTTTACTCGCATAAAACCATTGAAATTCCATATATAGTTATAAGCGCTAACTATATATCGCGCACCCGCAATCCACTGCTGATGATGTCACATATTACATCATTCATGACATGGTTAGTGACATCACTGATGACATCACTGATGACATCTCAAATGACATCACTGATGACATCACTGAAAACATCTCATTTGACATGACTGATAACATCACTGATGATATCATTCATGTGATAATACGATGAACCTCTTCAGACTCTAATATAACCTTAGATACAATCAGTGTAAACAGACACTCACAGACTGTCACTCATCCATGGAGTTACTCACACTCCTAGTCAGTCATGCAAAGAATCAATCACACCTCCATTTCCTCAACTATACAGTTATACAAACTTTACTTATTCAAACATATACTAACACATATTTACTCTATTATACAATCCCTGATACAAGTTCACAATGATCCATACAGCCACTCACACATTCACTGGCTCTTATGCACAGTTATTTATATATGTCAACTCTCACATGTACTGTGTTTTACATATGTACTTACTTTGACATGTAGCACTGAGATATCCATTCACTCACCAATGCACTCATGCACACAGTCAACCGCCCATACAGCTGTTTCTACATGCACTTTTGAAACCATACATCTAGTGAATCAACTGCTCACACATCTATGCACAGAGTCATACACCTCCCAGCCACCTACACACACACTCAGTATCCCATACAAATACTTGGGCAACCAATCAATAACCCATATAGTTACTCATATAGCTACTTATCAACACATGCAACAGTTTACAGAACAACAGACATAATGATGCACAAATTAAGACAGTTTAGTCACTAACCCATGCACTCAGTGAGACACATTTAATCACTCACTCATACAGTCAGTCATGCACCTACTAAATCCTTCATCCAGACACTTATATATCCACTCATTCTTCAATATGTAAGAGATATTTTAACTTTACAGAAACATACAGTCACTGCATGTTGTCATCAGTGATGTCATCAGTGATGTCATTTGAGATGTCATCAGTGATGTCATCAGTGATGTCACTAACCATGTCATGAATGATGTAATATGTGACATCATCAGCAGTGGATTGCGGGTGCGCGATATATAGTTAGCGCTTATAACTATATATGGAATTTCAATGGTTTTATGCGAGTAAAATAAGGTTTTGTAAATGCTAATTCCTAACTATATATGGACTATAACCTATGGTTTTTTCATTGAATATATATATAAACGAATCATAACGTAAAACGTTATATGAAGGTCCCTGATGCAAAGTGTTTATTGTTCAAACACCAAATGGACTTATTTTGAATTTATCTACCAGCATATAATTTTATTTCTTAAAATTTATGTTTAATATTTCTTATATGAAATGTTACCCACACGCAACCCCCACACAAATGTACTTTTGTTTTTTGAAACATACGTTTAATGATAAACTACAAGGCCCACAATTCCTCATTTTGTTTAACTGAGTGAATAGTATAAATTGTGGAAAGTGAAAAGGGACTCTTGTAGAACACTGCCGTGACCAAGATCGTTAGATCGAAACGCGTAGGAGTTTTTGCTAGGAGACCTGAAATAAATACTCGTGTTCAAGAAGAGTGCCGCGTCCTTGCCTTTGTTTATAAAATTACGAAGGAGACACGCTCCCGGTCTCCAAACGCGAGCACCAGCCGACGGAGTTCCCTCTGCTACGGGAACATTTGTGAGGAGATTTTCAATACAGAGGTGAACCCGGCATCCCAGCATACAAGCACAAAGCCAAGAATATCGAGTGGATTGCTGTGGATTTAAGCCAGTCAACCGGAACATCAACAACGCACAGACGCCCTGGTCGAGCGCCGACGTGCTCAGTCGGAGGACGCGAACACAGTCGGGAGTCTCCCGGGTGAGTGAATGTGTGTTGAATGCAACGCAATAATATCTGGATGCCGGGTGGGGTTTGAAAGTTTGGAAAAGCTGACATAGCTACAAACGAGTGATAAGTTAATCAGACAGAGTCACTGAACCCGTCTTGTCACGCAAAGGTCTCGCAAAACGGGAAACAAAAACCCGAATCCCAAAGACTATTGAACCCAGTGTTCCTAACATTTCCTACCACAAATATACTTAACAGTATTCACACAGGAATAAAATCAAAGCCAAATAAGCATTGGTAAAAACAATAGAGATTACCATAATGGAAGAGAGAACAACGCGAAGAATAGCTAAAGCGGAAACAATGTTTCAACGCAGTGACAACTCCAATGCTGCTGGCGCTGAGGGAGGTGGAGAAAGAACACCACAACAGAGCAGCACGACTATAAAACAGTTATTTACAAAACTGGAAAAACTAATGAGAAAAGAAATATCAAGGGGATGGGAGATCCTAACTCTAGAAAAATATGTAGAGTGCAACATGGTACCCAGAGGTCTCCGCATTTTTACTCTCCCCAACCACCCAGACACAAAGCCTGAGATGCTGGAGGAATGGGGCAATAATAACATGGACTGTTCGAAGAGGATGATGTTGATAATCATAAAATATGCTAAAAAAGAAGTCGAAGAGCTGATCCAAAAAATAACAGATACTGAAAAAGAAATAACAGCACTAAAAGAAGAGAATGCCACAACAAAAAAACTGAGAACTGAGATGAACAAAAATTTGGACAAACACGATGACGAGGTTCAAAAAAGAAAGGAACGCAAGTTTCATCGCGATGAGGATGATTACAAGTTTGGTACAATTTTAACTTTTGCACGAAAATTCGACTCTGCAAAGAAACAATGGGATGAAACAAAGAAGGGAACTACCCAACAAACCAGTGGATCAGAGTCAGAAATAAGTGATGGGGAACAAAGAGCGACAGGAATACATAGGTTTTCTTTTTTAGAGGAACTAGAACTGTTGTATCACCAGCAGCAAACGCCCCAATACATTCCAAGTGGACGAGGACGAGGACCCCAGCGACAAAGAGCAAGAGGAAGGGGCACTTATTTCTCGGGAAGACAAAACGCAAAACCCGAAGAAGCCAAAAACATAGGAACCAGATACAACTTGAGATCGCGGCAGGTGAGAAGCTAAGTCGGAAAACCAAACAATCACCTAATCTAGTAATCAATTTGTCAAGATATAACCTCTCAAAAGAAGAAATAAACCTACTAAACAAGGGCCTATCATTTTGCCCGGAAACCCATCATGATGAAGTGGACACTAAAATTGATATATACAAATATGTGAGGAAACTGAAACTAAAGAAATTTTTCAGCAAAACATCAAGAATAAAAGAAAGAACATCTGACCAATCCGCAGAAATAAATGAAAACCTTGAACAAACAACAATTAACAATGAGTACAACATTGAGGACGTTCCCCATCTTCGAATTGCATATGAATTGGCAAACGAAGAAACTGGATCCCAAGTAACCTCAACACAAATACTAAACGAGATGGAAATAGTGACAGACAAACATAAAAAAACTCCTTTTAAACCAAAATCTAAATTTTATCCAGTTCTTCATCCAGGCAATAAAATTGACCATTTTCATGACCTTGTAATAGAGGACATAGAAAAAATGACAAACAACCACCCTCGGAAAAAAGAAAACTTGTCCAAAAAAGAAAGAGCAGCAATACAAACCTTGAAAAACAATGCCAATATTGAAATAAAACCGGCGGACAAGGGGGGAAACATCATCATAATGGATAAACAACATTATATAGAAGAAGCCATCAGACAATTGACTGAAAAAGAAAATTATGAGCCGCTCAACACCAATCCAATCCCAGAACTCATAACAGAATTGGAGAAAAAGCTCAATACATGGAAAGAAAATGGCCTTCTAACGGATGATGAAAAGAAATATCTAATGGTGGAAAACCCTATCATACCCACAATATATTTCTTACCGAAAGTACATAAGACACTCAATAAACCCCCAGGCAGACCGATAATATCCAGCTGTGGCAGTTTGTATGAGAATATTGCAAACTATGTAGATTATTTTATTGCTCCAATAGTTCCCACCCTGACATCCTATATAAAAGACTCTGGAGATTTCCTCAAAGTTCTTATGAACACAGACTGGCATCCAACTTAATCACTGGTAACGATAGACGTGGTGTCGCTCTACACCTCCATCAGTCATGAAATTGGAATCAAAGCCATAGAGTTTTTTCTGAAACAAATGCCTATAACAGAAAGAGAACATTCGAAAATGCTAACTGAGAAGATCAGGATGTGCTTATATAATAATGTTTTCTTATTCAACCACAAAATGTACCAGCAAAAGTGTGGAACAGCCATGGGAGTTTCCTTCTCTCCAAGCTATGCGAACCTCATGATGGGGTGGTGGGAGAGGAGCATAGCTTGGAGAGAAGAAAACGACCAATACATGGCTAAAGTAGCACTTTGGGTGAGGTTCATAGATGACCTGTTTCTCCTGTGGAAGGGAAGCACATCTGAGTTTAAAACCTTCTTTGATGTCCTAAATACAAATGATGTTGGTTTAAAGTTCACGTACAACATCAGTCCGAAAGAAATTGAGTTCTTGGACATCAAAGTGTTTGTACATGACAACAAGATTGAGACAACCACCCACAGAAAAAAAACAGCAACAAATAGCATCCTGCACGGATTGAGTTTCCATCCCCAAAAACTGGTTAAAAGCATACCTTACGGTGAATTTCTCCGCATGAGAAGAAATTGCTCAACAGAACAAGAAATGGAGAAAAAATTCGACGACACAAGAAACCGGTTTCTTGAAAGAGGTTACAAACACAGAGATATAACCATTGGGGAAGACAAAGCCAAATGCAAAACAAGATTGGAAACACTAAACCTGGAAAACCCAACCATTGACTCAGAAGAAACTGAACAGCCTAAAACAAACAAACAAACAACAGAATATGAAGAAAAACCAAGAATGATTGCAACATATAACAAAGAAAGTTACAAAATTCAAAAAATTCTTGCAAAATATTGGCATATCTTAATGAAAGATCCAGACATTGGCAGTGACATTGGAACTGGCCCTTTAGTTACATATCGGAGAGCGCCTAATCTCTCAGACCATTTGGTAAGCAGCCATTTTTCATTGACAAAACAAAAAGACTGGCTGCAAAAAAGAAATATTGGATTTACCAAATGTAAGACGTGCAAAGCATGCAGAATAGGACAAAATACAACAGCCCTATCAGACCCTTCAGGCAAAGACTTCATAATCAAAACAAAAATAACTTGCGAATCCTCCTTTGTTGTATATATGCTCAGGTGCCAATGTGGAAAAGAATACATTGGAAGTACCAAATGCCCTCTAAAGAAGAGAATTTTAGAACACATCCGGGCAATACAAAACAATGATAACACCTATGCCATGGCTAAACATCCGAGAACACACACTGGCAAAACGTGGGAAGATATTAAATATTTGGGACTAGCATCCATTCCCACCCAGGAAAGAGGGGGCGACAGACTTTTGAAATTGAGACGTTTGGAGTCGAAACTTATAATAAAGTTCAAAACAAGACAGTCGAGAGGGTTGAACGCAGACGAGGAGATGCATGTACATCTCTAAAAACTCTGATTACTGACTTTGATAGAAACCCTGTGTGAAGGAATATTGTAAAGGCCATAACGTTCAAATCAAGGGGTAACAGTGTGGGACATAGGGCACTCAGCCCGTGTAACGAATCATAACGTAAAACGTTATATGAAGGTCCCTGATGCAAAGTGTGTATTGTTAAAACACCAAATGGACTTATTTTGAATTTATCTACCAGCATATAATTTTATTTCTTAAAATTTATGTTTAATACTTCGTATATATGAAATGTTACCCACACGCAACCCCCACACAAATGTACTTTTGTTTTTTGAAACATACGTTTAATGATAAACTACAAGGCCCACAATTCCTCATTTTGTTTAACTGAGTGAATAGTATAAATTGTGGAAAGTGAAAAGGGACTCTTGTAGAACACTGCCGTGACCAAGATCGTTAGATCGAAACGCGTAGGAGTTTTTGCTAAGAGACCTGAAATAAATACTCGTGTTCAAGAAGAGTGCCGCGTCCTTGCCTTTGTTTATAAAAAAAAATTAATAAATAAATAAATATATATATATATATATATATATATATATATATATATATATATATACATACATACATACATACATACATACATACATATATATATATATATATATATATATATATATATATATATATATATATATATATATATATATATATATATATATATATGACAAGCAAGTCCTTAAGAAACAGCATACCAGGCAAAAGTCTCCCCCAGCGCTTCTTAACAGGAACGGACCACAACGAAAGGTAGTTCTTTTAAAGTGCTGTTTTATTTTCCATCAACATGACGCGTTTCGACTAGGTCACCCCAGTCTTGATCACATGACATACTTGAAAAGCCCACACCCTTAAATACCTAATGGCTACAATGCACACACTCCCCCAATTTGGTATAGAAATAGAAAGCAGACTATAATTTTAAAGTGCTAAGTAAATAACACACAATGTCAAAAAAAGGCAATGAAAATGGAAAATCCAGGGCAAGTGCCCTAATCAATTATGAATATCCGCAAATGACTATTTCACAATAGAATTAATATACCAGGGAAGAAAACAAAGAGCCAACAATAAGGTACACCCAAAGTGAAGGGACTAAATGTAAAAATTTATCACACTGTTAGCCCCAAAAAAATCCAATTAAAATCAGATGAGCAGATGCGAAAAAACATATCAAAATACAGCAACACTTGATGTCATAGGCCAATCGAAAAAATATTGGGAAATTACAGTGATATAAATTTTGGAGTTATAACTAGCATCATTCAGTATCTGTAATATAACTATCATATGTATAGAGAATATAGATCACAATAAACATTTATGTTTTTGGCCAATTCACTATACCCCTGCCAGAGAATCATTAGTAAAACTAGAACCCAGTTGAACCAAAAAACTCATAAAACTAGAGTAAAATACCTATAGCCAATAAATACAATAAATATTACATTTAAATATCTAAAACGCAACACTGATATATATACACACACAACAGTATTCAATTATAAATAAAACTCCAAATTTGATTAATATTAAAAATCCATTCAATAAGCAGCAGAATCACAAAGATAATATTTCATCATATAGATAAAAAATAATAAATAGAAACATCTCCAAATTGATTGTAAACATAACAGACTATAATGCGTAGTTTAGAGAAAGTTGACTAAATCTTCCCCAGTGTTGAGCCCATTCGGCATTTTAGTATTGAGGCGCACAATATATTGACTTTCTAATTGACGAAGTTTCTTTTCACGATTTCCTCCTCTTATAGACTTCGGAACTGAGTCAATAACATAATATTTCAAATCCTGAAGTTTATTTTGATGCACTAGTTTAAAATGTCGGGCAACCGGATAAGAGGGGTCTGAATTAACGATTGCCCGTAAGTGCTGCAAAATACGATTAAAAACAGGAAGTTTTGTGCTGCCGACATAGCATAGTTGACAACTACATTCTAAAATATAAACCGCAAAATCAGTTTTACACGTAAAATAGCCTGCAATTTGGTTAGGCATATTTGAAAAAGGATCAGTAAAAGTCTGTTTGTTTGTCCCAAACTTGCATGCCCGGCATGAACTGCATTTAAAAAAACCTTTCTTATTAGTGAGCCAGTTAACAGAACCAACTGACTCAGGGCTAGTTCTAACCAATGCATCCCTCATAGAGGGTGCTCTCCTAAAAGTAATTGTAGGTTGTGTTGCAAGTTCCGGTGCTAATACTAGATCCGTTTTTAAAATAGGCCAATGTTTATTAACAATCTTTCTTACTTCTCTTTCTTGACTACTAAACGTGGTAATGAGCCTCACCACAGGTTTTGTTTGAACCAAAGAGATTGGAGAAGCTTCTTCTGAATTAGAAACCTCATTAGATAATGTCACTTTATTCAATTTGGCCAATGCCAGTTGCAAAGTTTTTGGTTCATATCCTCTGGCGAGAAACCTATTCTTAGATTCAGTAAGACAAGTATTCAAATCCTCTTTTCTGCTGCATATTCTTTGAATTCTTAAAAACTCCCCATAAGGGATACTTTTAATAAGGTGCTTAGGATGAGCACTATTGGCATGGAGTATTGAATTACCAGATGTAGCCTTTCTGTGTAGTTTGGTACAGATGACACTCTCTTCTATAAAGATCTCAACATCCAAAAACTCGACTTTTATGTTACTTACTTGAGCAGTGAATTCAAGATTAAGTGAATTGACATTAATCCTACTCACAAACTCCAATGCAGATTCTTTGGAACCTTTCCAAATGACACAAACGTCATCGATGAATCTCCACCATCGAATGACGTGGTCAGTGAGCTCTTTCTTAAAGGTCTGAGCTAGGACGTGCTTCTCCCACCAGCCTACGTGTAAACACGCATAGCTGGGGGAGAAGCACACCCCCATCGCAACACCTCTCAGTTGCTGATATAATTCCTTATTAAAAATAAAGAAATTGTTGGGAAGACAAATCTCTGTCATACGCAGCAACATTTTCGTGTGTTCATTATAACAGATATTTCTATCTGATAAAAAATTACTTATAGCATTTAAACCAGCCAGATGATCAATACTGGTATATAATGAACAGATGTCCATCACTAGAAAGTGGTAATCTTCTTCCCACTCGACCTCGTTTACTTTTTCCAAAAAATGACCTGTGTCCCTGATAAATGAGGGAAGGTTAGTAACATAATCATGAAGAACGAAATCAACATATTTTGACATGGCCTCCAATAGGCTCCCTTAAGCAGAGATTATTGGACGGCCTGGTACTGGCATGGTTTGTTTATGGACCTTGGGCAGAAGGTATAATGTGGGAGTAATAGGGAACTCAGTTTTAAGAAAATTAAATTCGTCCTTATTAATTAGTCCCTCCCTCTTCCACTGTAAGAGTTCCTTTAGAACATTCTCTTTAACTTTGAGTAAAGTGGGAAAGGCTACCTGCTTGTAACAATTAGTGTCACTAAGCTGTTTCTTAGCCTCATCCATATATGCTGCCCGAGGCCAGAGAACAACATTCCCACCTTTGTCAGCTTTATTAACAATGATGTTTTTTTCTTTGCTAATTTTATCTATAAGGCGTGAATATTGTTGTTCTCTATGTTGTCTACGTTTGTTTTTAGACAAACAAGTTCTATGAAGATTCTTCAAATCATCAACCACACAGTCACCAAATACATCAATTGCATCTCTAACCATGATAGGCATAAAAGTGGAGGGTGGGCGAAAATGCGTTTTGGCAGCCTTACATGTAGTAATACCCATCCCCAACAAATCCTCCTGAGTACTAATAGGTTCTGCATCATTTATTTCGGCTAGATCAGTCACAGTTCTTAGTATTGGAACATCAGAAATCTTGAAAGCAGCACTGGGTTGACTAATTGTATCAATAATAGATGCTCTAGAATTCGCACTCTTCAGTTTATGAAATTTCATTAATTTGAGCTTTCTTATGAATTTGAAAGTGTCAATTCTTGATTGAACATACTTAAAATCATTTTTTGGACAATAAGAAAGTCCTAAAGATAGTAACTGAAGTTCTGCCGTGTTTAACTCTAGTTCAGTCATATTGATAACTGACTTTGATAGAAACCCTGTGTGAAGGAATATTGTAAAGGCCATAACGTTCAAATCAAGGGGTAACAGTGTGGGACATAGGGCACTCAGCCCGTGTAACGAATCATAACGTAAAACGTTATATGAAGGTCCCTGATGCAAAGTGTTTATTGTTAAAACACCAAATGGACTTATTTTGAATTTATATACCAGCATATAATTTTATTTCTTAAAATTTATGTTTAATATTTCTTATATGAAATGTTACCCACACGCAACCCCCACACAAATGTACTTTTGTTTTTTGAAACATACGTTTAATGATAAACTACAAGGCCCACAATTCCTCATTTTGTTTAACTGAGTGAATAGTATAAATTGTGGAAAGTGAAAAGGGACTCTTGTAGAACACTGCCGTGACCAAGATCGTTAGATCGAAACGCGTAGGAGTTTTTGCTAAGAGACCTGAAATAAATACTCGTGTTCAAGAAGAGTGCTGCGTCCTTGCCTTTGTTTATAAAAATAAATAAATAAATAGATAAATATATATTATATATATATATATATATATATATATATATATATATATATATATATATATATATATATATATATATATATATATATATATATATATATATATTACCTACTGGCGGTCGCCAGTAGGTATATATAGTTAGGAATTTTTCTCTATGGAACTTTTGAAAATTCTATGTCTAATAACTTTGGCGTTTGTGGACGGAATCGGCTGAAATTTTCAGGAAAATGGCAAATTTTGTTTCTGAGCAGCCCCTGAAAATTTGGGGGGGTTTCCTCAAGGGGGGGCGAGAAAAAAGGGGGGTCTCAAAACGCGTTTTTCCCATTCATTTTTCCATAGGGCGTTTGGCCTCACTTTTAGCTCGAACGGCTGAATGGATTTACACGAAACTTGGCAAAATTGTAGGGACTGTTAGCCCGATGTGCCTTTGCTGGGTCTTTGCGAAGCGAAGCTGATTGGCTCTCCGGTGTCTGTCAACATTCTAAACAGTCCGGTGCGGCCGCCATCTTGTCTCTCGGTAGGATCGAGAGACAAGAAGAGGAGAAAAACGAAGGGGGAATTTAATGAAAGGGGGCAAGGTAGACTCCTCTTGACCCCTAGGAATGATGTTGGGGTTATTAAAGGGTCCCGTGGGGCAAATAAAAAAAATTTGATTTTTCGCAGTAGAAGCGCTTCTCGGTTCGCGAACCGGGTCGCAAACTGGTAGCGAAACGGGATTTCGCCATTTTGTGTTTCGATTTAATTAAATTACAAGATGGAGGAAAAGCAATGTGAGTATTGGGTATAAGGGGGTATGGGAGACGTATCCTGATCCCCTATGTTTTCTGAGGGTGGTTGAGGAGGCTCATATATGTTGATACTTGTCTTCCAGCGGTTGCGCGTGAGCGTTTTTTTTTTTTGCCGCTTGACTTCTGTTAACGTTAGATTCGAAGGAAATCAGGAAGTGTTGACCGCCATTTTGACACTGCGAGTAAATATATTGTTAAAAATAATTGTTATAAATTAATCCGTATTGATAAACATTGTCTGCGCCATCTTGCTTTTTTTCCAATGCCACACTTATGTCGTGCACGGCAGCCATTTTAGATGCCTTGACCAGAGCCACTCTCTGCACGCCGCCGATCGTGACGTCTGTTAACGTTCGATTCGAAGGAAATCAGGAAGTGTTGACCGCCATTTTGACACTGCGAGCAAATATATTGTTAAAAATAATTGTTATAAATTAATTTGTATTGATAAACATTGTCTGCGCCATCTTGCTTTTTTTCCAATGCCACACTTTTGTCGTGCACGGCAGCCATTTTAGATGCCTTGACCAGACCCACTCTCTGCACGCCACCGATCCTCAGCATGGCTCCCCACCCTCGCAAGCATCTCCCCCACGCACTGGTCACCCCCGCTCTCTCTCTCATGCATGGGCCATAAACCTCCCCCCATCTGCGCTGCTCTTCCCTGAGTATCACACCCTGTGCCCGCCCGACATCTCCCTTTCACCCTATTCACTACCGCACCCTCTGACACTCCTCTTCCTCTGTGTCTGATTGTCCAGGCCGGTCCCAGGCTATCACCTAGCTCTGCGGATGTAGTTTATGGCCCCAACTGTAAAGAATCACCCCTGTTCAAAGGAGTTACAGTAGATCAAGGCCCCCACCTCATGAGATCCGTCACACCACACGCATTCCTACTATCTGTTAACGATCCTGTATTGTGATTGGGGAGGGGATTCTCACTGTAAGGGTGTGTGGGACCGAGCCTGAAGCGGAAGATTCCAGGGATGCCTTTATGTGCATCAAAGTCTTCACAATTATGTGTCACATTAAAAATATATAGCACTCCAACAAAGTAGTAGGATTATAACACTTTAATAACTTATAAATATATACAACGCTCCAACAAAGTAAACACGTTAAAAAAAAACTTTTTAAACAACTATTTACATGACATTGCTTTAACCAGGATAGATAGTCCCATGTGAAAGTGAATTTTATCTGGCAATTTTTTTCTTTTCCTTCTCATGAAAAGAAAGTTAAAGCCAGGTTCGTTATCTGCCTCATCTGCAAAAAAAAAAACTCTCGAGAGGGACCGAAAAAAAATATAGCTATGGTAATCATACCATGCATCGGCACATGGAGAGGTGGCACCCTCTTAATTATTGTAAAGCACAACTTCGAGATTTGGTGGATAACCCCCGACCGGCAAAAACATCCACCAATGACTTAGCAATAAGTGAGTCAGAGGCAAGGGAAACGGTCCCAAATCTGCAAAAGAACTTTGGGCAGACTTGTGTAGCATGTGGAAAATTAATTTCATGCGGAGAGATGAGTATTACTTTAATAAATAGATCATATGAAAATCATCAATGTCCAAAACGTCCTAGAAAGTAATTTTTGTCATTTTTGAGGAAGAGAGATAACCTACAGTGGTACGGGGTCGTTTTCGTTCGTACTAGGGGGGCCAGGTGACATTCCTTCGGGGTGGCTTAGGGGCATTTAAAACAACTTTCCTGATACAGGTAGCATATAAAGTAGAGGCTAAATACCAGGATCTTTATCGATTTCTTTATGCTGTACAAAAATGAAAAACACATACAACAAACCTGGACCATTCATATTTTCAATGTTTCTGCGTACTATACTTTTTAACCCTTAACTAATTGAGCTGCTTCATTTCACCTGCTTTTTACAAAACAGTGGCCATTTATTCGAAACTTACCAATCTACGCGTTACAACTACGTTTGCTTTTTCAAAAACCTTTAATAAAAATGTTGGTGCCCAAATACGGGCCTACAACCCCGTGGGCCGGCCACGGAGCAGGCTGGAACTGTAAATGGGGGGGGGGTATTTATTTGTGGAAAACATAACAGAGAGTCAGTGGTCGTTGATTTCATAGTAAAAAGTGCGACAAGTGCAACAAAATCATATCGATAATTCATTGTGAGCAAGTACCAAAAGTGTCGACAATTCGAACCTTCAATAATAAATACAGTAATCAATGAGGCATTAGAACTTAATATCAATTAATTGTTCGAACGTGTAATCAGTACCCGTCCCATGTCAATTCATTGTTCGAACGTATAATCAATACCCATCCTGGATCAATTCATTGTCCGAACATATAATCAGTCTTATCCCATATCAATTCATGTGCTAAAAACTGCATACATATCTCATGATATCAAGGCTGAGCAATCGGGGCACAACAAGGAGTTGAGAGTTTCATTTGTGCCGGCGCCATTTTGGGTGAGGTCAGGAAGGTCTAAGTATAGTCAAAATGTCTCCACCAACTCGTGGTTGGACCGGGACCTCTTTCGGCAGTCCAAAAGTTTTCGTTGAAGGGTAGCAGAGGGGATTGCCGACATGAACCATCAGTCAAAGTGGGGTGGGAGGCAACAATCTCTCCTACCGGGTCATACTGGTGTCCCACCGGAACTGATCAAGTTGGTAGTCTTGCAGGATTTTGGTCATTTCAAGACTGAGGCCGGCGCCGGCATGAGCGCGCCGACGTCCCGCGGCTACGTCGTGGTCGTTCCGTGGGTGATCATGGCAGTCATTCCCCATCGGGGGTGTCTGCGGGGGTCGGGGGCCCCCGTGGCTCTTATAGAATCTTCAAAGTTAAGGAGAACGTTTCTGGACGCAGGACTCATTTTCTAGTTGAACTCAGAAGCGCCGTTGCACCGCAACAGTGGACGAGACCCCCGCTGGGTGAGCGGGGCATCATTGCCTCGCAATAGTGGACGAGACCTTTTGTCGGGTGAGTGCAGCGCCGCTGCATCGCAAGAGTGGAGGAACCCTTGTCGGGTGAGTGGAGCGTTGGGGGTGCAGCCGAGGGGCCCCCACCTATGGGGGTGGGAGAGGCTCGTTCGCGCCGCCTCTCCCTCCCAGCGCACCCCACGCCGACACCTGGCGTTGATATCCATGATGTCCGGACCAGGCGATAAGAGGGGGGGGTCGGAGGCAGAGGCAAGACATCCCCCCCCCGTGGCCTGCAAGGCGGCAGAAGAAGGGAATGGGGAGACCAGTACATTTCGGGCCATCCATCCCACGGCTGATGGCGGTTAGCTGGGCCCCGCCCTGCACGTGTCGAGGCCTCATCTTCCGGATGGGCGTAACCGTGGCCCTGTTGCACTTCGGGAGTTTCCGGAATGGGGGTAGGTATCTGCTGATTTGTATCTATTTCATGTTACCGTTAATGTTTGTGGCGGGCGGTGGGACAGACATGCTTGGAGCAGTGGGGGGGTGGCGGAGCCTAGCTACCTCGTGGCTGCCGTAACGTCAAGCTTGGCTTCTTTCACCACTTCCATGTTTCTTATTTCTAGCGAAGTCAAAAACTCATCAGTGGCCTACTGATTTTGTTCGATTTCTTTCCCTTCCTTTTCAAGTGTGTTTCATGCTAAAGTTTCTGTTTAACAGGATACAGTGATTACTTCGTATTTTACATATGTCTTCTTTATTAGGGGTACTCTCCGGTTGAGCCAGATGATGTACCTCTAATAAATGGTCCGGGTGGAACTAGTTTCTCAATCAGTGGGGAGTAGATGGGCATGACAGATTACAACGGGGGATAAAGGTCCGCATTACCCACCCTTCACTACTTGCAAAGACTAGACAGAATATTTCTATTCCACGTTATTTGCAAACAGAGAATACCTCGAAAGAACTATTCCTTGAACAATAAATATCCAGCCAATCAATCAATCAGTGGGGAGAAAAACAGGCATGACGGATTACAACGGGGGACAAAAGTCCGCATTACCTATCCTTCACTATCTGCAAAGGGAGACAGAATATTTCTATTCTCTGTTTGTAGACAGGGAATATCTCAAAGAGCAATAATTGATAAAAAATTAGTAGGATTATAACACTTTAATAACTTATAAATATATACATCGCAACAAAAACAGTAAACACCTTAAAACATTTTTTATTAAAACAGAAGCAACAATGACAACTAACAGTAGTGATATCCTGGGCGGGTGATGGAACTGGGATTGTTAATGGAAAAAGATCTACAGAGAAAGCTATTGGTGAATTATACTTTTCCGGAAATTTAAAACTCACAAATGTTTTATTTGTGTAATCGTTTCAGGTCAAACGGATTGTGGAAAAATGTTCAGAATGGAAGAGTCACCAAAAGGCAAAAAGTACACTCATGTATGAAAATCTTACCATTAATGCTTGACTGAGGCCAAGGAGATCAGAGTGCATGAGTCTCATGCTCGATCGATTGAGCTAGCCGGATCGGGCAACAAAAAGTATAAAATAGTTATGTAAATAGTTATTTAATAAAATGTTTTACCCTGTTACTTTGCTGGTGTGTTGTATATATTTATAATTTTTGCATAGGGTTTGTCGTTATTTTGGGTGGGGTGGGTGGTGGAGCCGAGCTGTCTTGCAGCCATCATGGTGTGGAGCTCAGTTCATCTCACTAGTTTCGTATTTCTCATGAGGGGTTGTTCTTAATGTTTCTATTTTAGCGAGGTCAAAAAGAGATCCCATTAGTGGCCTACTGATTTTGCTCGATTCCTTTTGTTTTTTTAAACGATTTTTCACTATCTGCAAAGACTAAACAGAGTATTGTGACTCTGTGCTTGTTTGTAAATAGAGAATGAACCAAAGAGAACCAATTCTAAAACTGTAAATGCTTGGATAACAATCAATCAAATAGAGAGAGAAGCAGGCACGACGGATTACAACGGGGGCAAAGGCCTGCGTTAACTACCCTTCACTATCTGCAAAGAGAGAGTACTCCTAAGAGAAAAGAGGGGGGGGCAGCGTTCAAAGCACATCAGCGTGCATAAACACGAAAATGTTTTTACCTATCACGTACTTGACATTTGACAGCTTTTGATATTTGCTATTAAAAAACCATTGAAATTCATTGAAAAAACCATAGGTTATAGACCATATATAGTTAGGAATTAGCATTTACAAAACCTTGAAAATTCACTGAAAAAACCATTGGTTATAGACCATATATAGTTAGGAATTAGCATTTACAAAACCTCAATTTACTCGCACAAAACCATAGAAATTCGCATATATAGTTAGTTGCAAGAACTATATATCGCGCACCCGCAATCCACTGCTGATGATGTCACATATTACATCATTCATGACATGGTCAGTGACATCACTGATGACATCACCGATGACATCATCCAGTGACTGTATGTTTCTGTAAAGTTAAAATATGTCTTACATATTGAAGAATGAGTGGATGTATAAGTGTCTGGATGAAGGATTTAGTAGGTGCATGACTGACTGTATGAGAGAGTGATTAAATGTGTCTCACTGAGTGCATTGGTTAGTGACTAAACTGTCTGAATGTGTGCATCAGAATGTCTGTTGTTGTGTAAGATGCTGCATGTGTTAATCAGTACCTATATGAGTAACTATATGGGTTATTGATTGGTTGCCCAAGTATTTGTATGGGAGAACGAGTGTGTGTGTGTAGGTGTCTGGGAGGTGTGTGACTGTGCATAGACGTGTGAGCAGTTGATTCACTAGATGTATGGGTTCAAAACTGCATGTGGAAAAAGCTGTCTGGGTGGTTGACTGTGTGCATGAGTGTATTGGTGAGTGAATGGATATCTCAGTGCTACATGTCAAAGTAAGTACATAAGTAAAACACAGTACATGTGAGAGTTGACATATATAAATAACTGTATAAGAGCTAGTGAATGTGTCAGTGGCTGCATGGATCATTGAAAACTTGTATCAGTGATTGTATAAGAGAGTAAATATGTGTTAGAATATGTTTGAATAAGTAAGGTGTGTATAACTGTATAGTTGATGAAATGAAGGTGTGATTGATTCTTTGCATGACTGACTAGGTGTATGAGTAACTCCATGGATGAGTGACAATCTGTGAATGTCTGTTTACTATGAGTGAGGTTAATCATATTATCACATGATTGATGTCATCAGTGATGTTGTCTGTGATGTCATTTGAGATATCACTGATGACATTTGAGATGTCAGTGATGTCATCAGTGATGTCATTTGAGATGTCATCAGTGATGTCACTGACCATGTCATGACTGATGTAATATGTGACATCATCAGCAGTGGATTGCGGGTGCGCGATATATAGTTCTTCATCATGGTCAAACATCCATTGTCATTTTCTCATTTAAATTATAATACATTAAAACAGAAATGGGACTACATTTGTTGCACCTCTCTTACTGAGGATGTAACCACAGCGGCCATTTTGTAATGTTACCCACGCATCCTGAAAATAAAGGAATGCTTCACAATTCATCATTGTCTGGCATCATATATACAGTTGTTTGTATTACCCATCCACAAAATATGATCGCTAAATTCACAAACTACTCAACCGCTGTAAAATACAGCACAGGTTGAGAAATGGATTAGGTTTTTTGACAAGTCCATTGCGTCACCAATTGGCTCATATCCGTGATCTAGTACATTGCCATACATGCGTACGTACCACATGACTGCCACATGGTTATTGAAATTCACTTACAATACCAAATCAAGTTCAGCTCCAGCCCCAGTGAGCATTCAATGAAATGAAGTCAACGAAAATTATATACAGTTGTTTGAGTCTGGCTAGTCAAAAGACATGTTGTTTGATAAAAAGTGCATCAGTACTCACTAACCAACAAACAAAAAAGTGGCTACATCTGTAAAGACAAAATGGTTAAAAAAGCTAATTACTCATGGAGTTGCTTAACGCAAAGAAGCTGCTGAACAAAATTCATTATATACACATTACAGAATCCAATTTATACATGCAGATGGATGGACAGTTCTTCCCTTGAACTAAGGCCCAAAGGCCCAAAGTCAATTATATATCTTGATTCTAGTTTTCTCAATCTCAATTCTCGATTGCCTCCTCTAGTGATGTTAAAACATGGCTTGTGTGCCCACTTGGTCAGGATGTATAACAAGTGATTGATTTTTGACTAGCCAGACTCAAACAACCATGTTTGTTTGTCTCCTGTTGGTAGTAGTGGCGCCTTAGCACGTCTGGAGACCGCTTTGGGTTTGGTATTAGAAATGTGTAAAACTCTTAGGCCCTGATTACGGGTCTGGCCGTCCGGGGACAGCCAGACTCGTGGAGTCACAATGGTGATGGTCCAGTAACTGTCGAAACAGCAGTCAGACCACCCCATTAGGACTTTAGCGGTCGGACCGGCATTGCACCGTCGCAACCGTATCTGAGGGCTGCAATATGCTTGGTGGTGCCCTGAGGTACCACCAAGCATATTATTACTTTCCTCACCGCCAGCAGTGTCATGGAGATTCTTCCTCCAGGGAACTCCTGGTTGTGAGAAGAGAAATGGGGCCCTCCGACTGTGCACGGGGGTGCATGCATGGAGGTCATCTGTTGTGCCCACCTATAGTCATGAGCTCCCAGTTCCTGCACGGGAAGGAATGCACAACAAATTGCATCCCTTCCCATGCAGGAACATGCACTGGTGGTCATGCAGATATGCTGTTTAAGACTCACAATGAACCTTTAAAAAGCACCTCTGTGGGACAGCCATGCTGCCCACCCACCAGTCCACAAAATTCCTTATACTTTGGCAAGCGGGTGGCGGTGACTCTTGGTGGTGTGGGAGTGCGGCGGTGGCATGCCACCTGCTCCCGCACCACTAAAAGCCGTAAGCAGGCCTTCACTGTATTGGTGTAGCAACTGCCAGCAGTTGATGTATTGTCATCTGAAAGAGCTGTTGCATTAGACCAATGTGCCAAGAACTCAATTTTGCAGGATAATGCAGAGCTCAGTTGTAAGGTATAGGGATATGTGTCAGGTTATCTCCAGAGGAAACAAAAATATTTACCAAAGGAACTTGAGGACATAAATATCAATATTGCAAGTAGATGGACCAGGTCTAGTTTAAATGGAAACAATGTAAACCAGTATTAGAATTGGCACTTTCTGTAGGGTCATTTTCAAACATTTTGCCTTCACCCTGCTTTTCTTCTGAAACCGTTTTGTTGGCTTTTAGGACTCTGCGCACTTTAGCACTGTAAAGTGCTTGTGCGCTCTCCTTTAAAGATGGTAGAATTGGCTCACAACCAATTAATTGGCACATTTAATTATTTGTAAGTCCCTAGGATAGTGGCTACATGTACCCAGGGCATGTAAAGTAAATGCTACTATTGGGCCTGCAGCACTACTTGTGCAGCCCACTTATGTCGCCCTTTAAAAATGTCTCAGGGCTGCCCTTGCAGCCTGTGTGTTCAGTTTTAAATGGAAATTTCGATCTAGTCATTTAAACCTTTTGCCAGCCAGAGGCTAAGCCCTAAACAGTTGGACATGAACCTTTAAGTATTACATGTCCTGGTAGTGAAAACCCGCTAAATTAGTTGTTCATTAATGTGAGGCCTACCTCTCCCATAGGATAACATTGGGCTACCTTATTACATTCAATTAGTGATACCTTTCAATTGGGAGGGAGTAGGAATGACGAGGAATGTTGAGTTTGGTGTCTATAGAATTATAATTATAAACTCTCTTTAATGGTAAAGTTGGATTTTAGGTCACAATTCTGAAAATATCACTTTTACAAAGTTGGTATTTTACTGTCCCAACCAATTGGTGCCGGCAGCCTGTATCCTGGGTCTCATGACTAGGTGTAGCTGGTAGTTGGTCTTTATGTATTTGTCCCAAACAGTGAAAGAAAGGGCAAATACGTGTTGGCAGGATGGGCCATCTCTGACTTGATAGGGGGCAGAGTTGTCACCTACCACACTTGCACATCACAAAGTCTCTGCCTCAGTATACTCACAAAGGGTTTGACACAAATCTTTTGTGCCCCCAGACAAGCTGGGGCCAGGGCAGGAAGGCAGACAATTCCAAGCATCTCTGAGTGGAAACCTCTAGAAGCTTCTCCTATTTCAAAGCTGGCACCACATATAAATATTGAACCCTCAGACCCATCTCTTCATTACACATCTGGACCTGCAAAGGACTCAAAAGAAGAACTGATGTGCTGCTCTGCTGCAAGAAGTACCCTGCTGCCCTGCTACTTTGCTGCTTGAGTGAGAAGGACTGGACCTACATCTTGAACCCAGGAGTACTAGAGTGACTCCAAGGGCTAGTAAGCTAGCCTCCTGTTCAGAGCCTCAGTGACAGAAAAGGCTCCAACCCTCTTGCACCCTGCACCTGGACTCTGTCTGCTGTGAGTCCTAACCTCCAAGTGATGCCCCTCCGAAGTGGAGACAGACGTGCCTTGCCAGCCCAGCTGTGGTCTTTACCAATTCTGGTGCGAAGTGATGCAAATCCTTGCCTTTCCTCTCCAAGCTTCATCTGAAACGACGGCAAATGATGTGGAGCCCAGCTGATCCTCGTCGCACAAATGCCAGCCTCAATGGAATCTACGCAGAGCAACATTAAGTCTCGCCAAGCCTCACCACCCAGCTGCCAGTCCATGGGACCCAACATAACGCAACTAAGCATGGGCGAATTTTGCAAATCTGGCGTTCGCGAATTTGCGTATTTGCGAACTCGCAATCCGCAAAATCCGCAAATTCTCGCGAATTTGCTGATTTTTTTTTTGTGTTCGCAAGGGTTTCTGCCAGTTCGCAAGGGTTTTGTACCAGTTCGCAATTGCGAACTTACTTGTCGGCTCGCAACGGCCGCGACTTTGTTGTTTCTACGTCTGGTTCATCATCACAGGTTCACAGCACCCTCTGTTTCACCACTGCCACCCTCTGATTCACCTATGCCACCCTCTGGTACATCATTGCCAGCCTCTGATTCATCACTGTAGATTATGGGGGGGAAAAGCAAGCACACCTGCCCTGCTTCAACTGACATGAATTAATTTGGGGTTGATTAATGTGTCACTGAATTTAAACTTCCTGTCTGGCACCTGCTTCCTTATCTGTAATTTGCTTTCTGTTGCAGTGCAATTTTGTTTTCCCAGGACCTTTGTGGCCTACTTGTAGCTATTCTATGAGCCTGCTGTGAGGGTCAGAGCAGGGTCATAGAATAGTTGCAAGTAGGCAACTGAACTCTGGAGGGGACCCTCAGGAAACACTACAGGGAATGGTTACTAATGATGAGTTTGAACTTTTGCACATGCTGAGTGCTTTCAGTTTTGCAAAACTCGTTTTTCTGCAGAACAGCAACTGTAATGCCCCAAACAAACGTAGGCAACTGAACTCTGGAGGGGCCCCTCAGGAAGCACTACAGGGAATGGTTACTAATGATGAGTGAACTTTTTCACCTGCTGAGGGCTTTCAGTTTTGCAAAACTCGTTTTTCTGCAGAACAGCAACTGTAATGCCCCAAACAAACTTACTTGTGAAAGTTGATTTCTAATCCAAAAGTGATCCAAAGAAATTCAAAAAGGCCTCAAATCCAAAAAAGTGCAGGCAAATGTCAACCTGAGGAGTTATTCTGATAAAAATCATCATTTTCAGAAGGTTTATGCTGCTTGCTGGTGGATTTCTTGTGCAGAATTGCAAATTTTGTAATTTCGCGAGTGCGAGATTGTTGCTGCCCACCGCATCTACATGTTCGCAATTGCGAACTCTCGCGATGTGTCGCCAAACTCCTGCGGGATCCCGCAGCAAGATCCAAAATGGTGCAGCACTCGCAAAATATCGAGAAAAACAACTAGGCAAACGCTGAATGATGGTAAGTGAACGCCGCACGCTGCAATATTGTATCACCAAGCAAAAAATTCCGCTGCGTGCGAATTTGCGGATTTTCGGTAAATTTGCGAGAGTTCGCGGATTGCGAATTTACCAAAAATCTGCAAAATCCGCGAGCGGAACGGATTTTCCGGCCATGCTTAAACGCAACACAAAACAGCGCCCTCGCTGCACAGCTTCACCAGAATTGACGCAGCACAATGCAACCCAACACAGAACCTCGCATTGCGGACCCCACAGTTTCTTGGATATGACGTTAGATGATGCAAAGCCTCTTAAGTAACGCCGCACAGACTGTGCACCAGGATTTAAGGTACTTTGTTTAGCTGGGCTAACTTGGTCCCTGTATGTTGTCTGCACTCTTTCGCCGTCAGACTGAACTTGTGACTTTGTCCCAGTCTGGCACGACCAGATACCCACAGTTGGTGCTTTGTAATTCTTAGCACTGTTTTGACTTAAATCTGTTAAATTGTGTATCTCTGGTTCTACTTATTGGAATCTTTCATTTTGGCCTCAAATAATATATTACATTTTACTATTTCTCTAACTTGTTGTGGGAATTTTTTTGTATAGTGTTTTCACTTTTTTACTGTTTGAAGTGCTGCATAAATACTTTATGCTTGGCCTTTAAGTTAAGCCTGACTGCTTTTGTATTAAGCACCCCCAGGGTTGAGCACAGGTTAATTATGGATTTGCTTGTGTTTCACCCTGATAAGAATTGTAGTTGCTGCTTGAGGAGGCTTTCACATCCCTCAACCAGTACCTCTTTTCCTACAATCACCATGATGGCCCCATGAGGTCTAAAGACGTCATCAAAAAATATCTATCCAAGGCAAAAATGGCGTAGTTCTGGATGACTGTAACGTGTGACTGTTACTGCACTGCTACAATAAGTGCCCACGCTCTAAGCATTACTTATCAGCTTTCCTCTCTCCTACCAGCCAAAATGCATCTAGTCCAAGTAGCTGTTCTGGTCATATTGTCGGGTTATGAGGCGGCTTACCCGTCCAAGAAGTGGATCAGCATCCGGCAGCACCAGCACCTCATCAAATTATGGAAGGCTCTCTCAAATACACCAGTGGACTTTGTAAATGATTGGATTAGGTAGAGTCAGAGCTCTTGGATCATTGTTGGCTCAAAGGATGGTCTTTTAGCTGGTGGCTATTTTCCCCGTTACTTGATTACAACTCAGGATCTAGTTATCATTGGTAGAGTCAGAGATTTTGTATCGTTGTTGGCTCAAAGGGACGTCTTTTTGCTGGTGGCTATTTTCTCTGTTACTTGATTACAACTCAGGATCTAGTTGTCATTGGTACCCACCCTGTATATTAAAGATATCGCATATGGGAGTTTAGGATCAATTATTTTTACAATAACTGCATTAATTTAAGAATGTAGGGGGGTAGAGTCTGCCCACCAATGAAGACCCTGAGCCATACCCCTCACTCTGGGCCTGTGCCATTGTGTCCAGGATTCATGCAAGTTGACCGGTAGCGGCCTCTTTGTTGCTACCTGTAACCCCTGCACTGGAGCACCAGCAGCGGGCGGCTGCTGACACAATCAATCAATCAATCAATCAAAGCATTTGTATAGCGCGCTACTCACCCGGAGGGTCTCAAGGCGCTTGGGGGAGGGGGGTCCGCTACTGCTCGAACAGCCAGTTCTTGAGTTGCTTCCTGAAGGCGAGCATCAGATCAGATTAAATCAAATCTATTCTGTGGAGTCATCTTTCAGTGGTCGGATTAGAAAGTGTATTAACTGTAGTTCAGAAAGGTTTCATAAGGCCTTAGTTGTACATGGTCAAATAAAGAAACAAACTAAAAACATTTTTAATATCACATATAGGGTTTTTTGATGAACTATTTGGTCATTTTCTAGGGACTGTAATCCCTAAACACATAGGGCACGATTCCGATCTCACTAAGAAAACCCATCGTTCGACTCGGATCCGGAGGTCTTCACAAGCTAATCGTGCTCTGGGAGTCCGAATGAGCGAGTACGATGAAGCCATATGCTTACGGACTCGGTTTGCTCGGACTCTGATTGAACTCTCTGGGAGCCTGTGTACAGAGGCATACACAGCTCCCAGAGGCATACACAGGCTCCCACAGCAAAAAGGGGTGGCTGGAGAAAAGCATACATCCTGTGGTGGGCACCCCATCGTGCCCGCCACACTGTGCATGCCTGGATCAGGTGGACCCATGGGCACAACTCGTGACAAATTTGGAGGGCCCCAGGGAAAGGGGGCCTGCTACAGCCCTCCAAAGTACAACTCCGACACCTGTTTCGTCTTGCTGAGAGCGAGGCCAAGCAGCTGTCTGAATTGTGCATTGTACTCACTCAGTCGGAATTCTGCTCCATTGCGTGGCATGATTCGGCTACGAACGAGTCGTACGGACAGGTTTGGGTCCCGGAAACGATTTGTTTGACGTATTTGCGATCTTCGCATCTTACTTGGTTGTTCGGACCTCTGTATGATTGGGTCAGAAACAAGGGCTACAAATCTGATACAGGAAAGCCAAATACAATTAGGAGGCCTTCGTAACGACATCAGAATCGTGCCCATAGTAGGAAACACAATTACATTGCGTGGACAGTATTTTTGTAAGGCTATTCCATGCAAAGGTGTGCAGTGACTTGAGGTCCATTGAATAGGCTCCAGCCACATATTCTCTTTAAATGTAATGTGCCATTGTACTCCCAATATAGCCATTGTGACTCTGGATCCGCCTTGACACAGTGTTAGGATATACAGATGCCTCTATGAACTGTCAAACAATAAAACACAACAACATTGTAAGCATTCTTTACAGAGGCGGGGCTCCACAATTAAGAAGATGGACAACTTGTAAGCGCTCCTGAGCCAGCCTCCTAAATTCTTTTTTTTTAAATTCTTTTAATTGACATCAATAATTCCAAAAGTAACAATGGTGAAAATGTCATGTACATCCACCATGGGTACAAAAGAGGAAGATGACCATCAATGTTAATACATGCATACCCAGCAATGATGGAACAACAATTCCAACTGTATGGAACAACATGGGGAAGGGATGAGAGGGGAAGAGAGCAGAACCGAAGAGGGCGGGAAAGAGGGAGTAGGGAGGAAGGAAAGAAAGAAAGAAAAGGAAAGAGGTCTGAGACCTATGGAAAGAGGAAGTCAGGGGACATAGGGCAGGTGAGCAGTGTGAGCTGAGAGTGTCCACAGTTGTCCTTGCCACACATCAGAAGCCCAAATTGAGCATATTCACCAGATGCATATGGCCTTCTTGTTCCAAATGTGCACTTTGTCATGCAGGTGTGCGTTCATCGAGAAAAGCCTGTGGGCTCGCACTCAGGTTTTGTACATGGATTGCAGCATGGGGTTTGGAGTCCCGGCGCTAGAGAAGTCAGGAAGATAGGGGAAAAGCGGTACTGGTGGGCCATTTACAAGTCATTTCTCAATTGCAGGCAGTCTCAGACCCAGGTGTGTATTTCTGCCAGTGGCGCTAGGTGGAGCGTCATGCAATAATGCTCCACAGATTTGAGGCTTAGGTCCCCCATGGACCTATGGGTAAGTTGCTTTATGATGGCCAAACAAGGCCTCATTGACCCTCATATGACGTCTTTGATAGCCCTATTCACTTGACAGAGCACAGAGAGAGGCGTCAACAAGGGAAGCATGCCCAATACATAGGTGAACCGAGGGAGGGTCACAATCTTCACCGCCTGAGTTTGATTCACCAATGATAGTTTCAGTTGGAAGCATTTAGCAAAGTCCAACTACATGCGCTCAATGAGTGGGTCCAAATTGTCTGCCACCATGCTTGCAAGGCCCCTGCTAATTAAAATGCCCAGGTGTTTAAGACGGGAAGTTTTCCACTGAAATTGGTACCCAGCAATGTGCCCACACTTGGTGACCTTTGATAGTGGGAGTGCCTTGCTCTTCCCCAGTTGACTTTACAGCCAGATATGGCTTCAAAAGTGCCAATAACCCACTGTACCATGGGGATAGAGGATGACAGGGCTTAGAGAGTGAGCAGGATATCTTCCATGTACAGATACAATGTTGAGGGCCCCCGGGTGTGGGTATGCCCATGATCTGATCTGACTGGTGCAAGGCTGCTGCCATGGGCTCCATGGTGAGGAGAAAGAGGGGGGGGTGGACATGCCCGGCGAGCAACCCAGTGGACCAGGAAAGGGCCAGAGAGAAGCTACCTCAGTTAATGTGCACCACAGGAGAGCCATAGAGCCAGGGCACTCTGGAAATGAATTTGTCACAGAGGCCCAATTTAGGAAGTGCTGTGAACAAATATTCCCTTTCCCTCCTTCCAAAGGCCTTCTTTGCATCCAATGGAAGTGCAAAAGCCTCCTCCTGTCACAATTGAAACTGCATGAGCCTGTGTCCGGAGGTGATTGTATGACAAGCAGTGTGGAAAGAATACGACCTGTGTGTGGTGGATAAGGGAGGGAGGGGCCCATTTTCTAACAGGTCACCAGGATGCAGGCCAATACTTTAACATCCCTGTTAAGCAGGGAGAAGGGGTGGAAGCTACTACAGAGGAGGTCGTTTTTCCCCGTCTTGGGGAGAACCGATATCAGGGCTCTGTTGGAGAGTAGGCGCAGGAAGTTCGAATGGTCCCCGCAGTGAAGACTTCATGAAGGAGATTCACTACCTCAGGTTTAGAACACCAATAGGATTCCACAGGAAAACCATCCTCCCCCGGGGCCGTGTGGTAGGGTAAGTTTGAGATGACCTGGGTGATGACCTCTTTGGTAATCGCACCCTCTAACAGAGCCTTTTCCTCATCGTCAGGCGGGGTAAGAAAACTTTGTCCAGGAAAGTCGCGGTCTATGCTGCCTCATAGGCTATTTCTGGTGATTAAGGACCTTATAGTAGGAGGCCAATGCATCTGTGATTTCCTGCGGTTTGCTAAACCGGATCCCGTGGTGATGGTTGGTATTGCCAACCCCGCTTCTCGCTGGCACAACTGCGCCACCAAAAGCCTGCCTGCTTGCTCCACTTGTACGTAGTGCCTATACCTCACTTTCTGAACTGTATATTCAGCTTTGTAAGTAAAGAGGAAGTTGAGATCGATGCAAGCCTTCACCAAGCTGCACCTAGCTTCGTCAGTGGAGTTGGCTGTGTAGGCACGCGTGAGATGGGTTATGTCCCCTTCAAATGCCTGTTGCTGTTCCTACCTCTGCCTATTGGAGAGGGCATCATGTCTCATCAGCTGGCCTCTGATAGTTGCCTTTGCTACAGCCCACAAGGTGAGAGCTGAGTCCACGAAAGCTCTTATAAAGTTTGCAGTAGGAGTGGGCATGGATTGTGAAGGATTTCCTGCCCTTTAGGTGGCTGTAGTGGAACAGGCAAAGGCACCAGGGCATCCATAATGGCTATGCCAGTAACAAGTTGGCCTGCAAGCAGACTGGGGAGTGGTTCGAGAGGGCACCCTCCAAGATGGAAGCCTCACATACAAGGGGGGTCAGTCGATGTGCCATCAGGAAGGAGTTCAGTCACAACTGTGTGACATAGATGGGAGACAGGTAGCTGTACTCCCAGTCCGTCGCTTATAGAAATTTCCAGACATCCTGGAGGCCATGGCCTGTTCTGATGTTACACAGGAGAACCCGATCCACATTATGGAAGGTGCCAATGAGGCCCATGCCATCCAAGATCGCATTCTGAGCTAGGTTCCAGTTAACCCTAATCAAAAGATGTGCTGTGTTTATCACTGTCAGAATCCGGGATAGCTATGGAAATAAAGCATGGACCAGACCCATTGGAGTGTACACAGAATCGATGCATATCACCTTCCCACAAATCTTCAGTTTGGCAAACATGTATCGGCCCTCAGGGTCGATCCATGTGTTGAACGTCATTTGAGGCAGGGACCTATTAATCAGGATAGACACTCCACATTTCTAGGAGGCTGAAAAGACATCTGCCACTCGCTGAGGCCAGCAACTGTAGGTCTCCTTGCCCACCCAGTCCTGCTGGATTGTATCTGTCTACACCTCCATGAGGTGCGTCTCCTGAATGAGGGCTTGGTCCACGTGCTTGGACTTGAGGTATGTTAGCTCTTTTTTCTGCTTCATGTAGTGTGTTAGGCTGTTAACATTTCACAATATGATGTGGAGGGCAGAGTTGGAGGGCATCACCAGCCACGTAGCCCAGAGTGGGGTGGCTAGGACCTGTGGTGAACACAGAGGGGTCAAAGCTGCATGCCGATCCCTATGGGCTGACCCGATAGGAGCAAGAGCAGGAAGACTGGGGGTGAGGGGAAGGCTCCCACGGGTTTCAGAAGGGGGTGAGAGAAACAGGCAGTGTTGGAGGCAGGCAATGTGGGAGAGATAACCAACAGAACTGAGGAAGTGAGATGGAGCAAGAGAAAGAAGAGGAGAGACAAGTGAAAGAGTGGGAGAAGAAAAAAGAAAAGGACTAGTCACTCATAGGCACAACAATCAAGATCAAAACCAATAACACTTGCAATATCTAGAGGCAACGCACCCTAAAACTGTGATAAGCAGGTCTAAGCCTGGGGGATGCACCTCATCTGCTTCTGGGAGGCCCAAGGGAATAGAGGTGGGTGAGAGAACAAAGGAGGGGAGCGACCCAGGAGGGCAACAAAGAGGACACCGGGAGGGCAACCGGAGAGGAACCGTGGAATGGTGAGTAAGCAGGTGAGGCTCCACCAGTGAAAGGAAGAGAGGCCTACATTGGGGGGGGACTGGGAGTGGGGAAAAAGGAGGTTGTATGGGTACACCCACCCCGATCGCACACCTGAGGTTTTGCTAGGCAATTGGAAAACTATGGGCTGTCTGCCAATTGCAAGGGATATAAAAGGCTCTCAGTGTCAAACGTTGCAGTGTGGCAGTGGGACACTCGGCAGGAGAGATGGGGGCTGTGGCAACCCATGTTTGGGGTGGGCAAGTCCTATTGACAAACAGCAAGCAAGCCATCAGGCCGCCAGCAACAACTATAACAGACGTGACAAACATCCAGGCAAGATTCAGCCTGCAGGCCAGGGGATAAAGCGAATCCAGTGCACAGCAGCTGGGACAACATCTATCAGTCAGCCGGCAGTGACAGCTTCAGTGGTGAGTGTGATTTAATGTGCCCCTGTCTTGAGTGTGCTCCACCACTGCTTTCAGCACTTTGTCCCTGCCAATCTGCCTGTGGTGCACCTCGTCCTGATGCTGGGGCCCTCGGGCTGTGCGTTAGAGGTCCCTGGTGCAAGTTGATCCACTGTTGCAGCCAAGATGCCTGGGGGGCCATGGGGCCATGGGCCCAGGATTGCATCCATGGCCCTATCCCATAGTTTATCCAAGAAGGCCTGGACCGCCTCCAGATCATAAAAGTCCTTGGACTTGCCGTCCATTGTTATTCACATATAGGCCAGAGGGCCAGGAACTTAATGTCCCACTTGCGGAGGTACAGCTGAAGGGAAAGGAAAGTTCTCTGCGGGCCATTGGTTTCCCTGGAGAAGTCTGCTGCTATTTGGATCCTGTGGCCTTCAAAGTCGCAGGTCCATGTGCTTTTGCCGCTGTCAGGATCTGCCACATCTGCTCATGCTAGAGGAAGCAAGCAATGACAGGCCTGATTCCCTCTGCATTTCCAGCAGGAGAGAGTAGGTGACTCCAAGAAGGGTGGGCAGGAAGTCACGAAGAAAGCCTCGGACATTGGCCCCTTCTGCCTTCCCTGCGATCCCAAAGAAGTGGATGTTGTCTCTGCGACTACAGTCTTCAAAGTCCACGATATTATCATGCAGGATGTGAAGCTCCTCATCCCTGCCTGAGAGAAGCTCAACTCTGGATTCTAGGGAGGACAGGCATTGATCCAGAACACCCACCTTGTCATGAAGCCGGAGCTCTCAGGGCGAATCGATTTGCCTCCACCACCAAATCAGTCATCTTCAAGTCTATAGTCTCCAGCCTGTGCCGTACTGCTGTTTGCTCCTTGAGGATTAGGTCCATTGTGCGCTCCGGGGTCCCTGATGGAGAGGGCGTAGATTTGGCCTAGGAAACCACCTCTGTGAAAAGCAGTTGCCTCGTCGGCTTCCCTGAGGCCACCGAGGGCCAATCAGTCTCTCTCACCAGACAACGACTGACGGGTAGTCCAGGCATGGTTTTGGATCTGCTGATTATAAGGTAGGGGCCTGAACAGGTAACGGTCTTCAAGGAGGACATGTGAGGCAAGCCAGTCCAATGGGGCCCTGGAGCATTAAGTCTAGGTGCAGGCGCCGAAGTGGGACAGTAGTGGTAGGGTACCAGAGTGACTCTGGTGAGCTTTGTGAACTCACGCACATAAAGCTCTCCACAACCAAGGCCCAAGATACCTCAACGAATTCCTGACCTTCTACACTCCCACCCGCCAGCTGCGATCGACCAGCCACGCCCTCGCTGCCGTCCCCCGCATCCGAAGAGCCACAACGGGAGGAAGATCCTTCTCCTACCTGGCTGCCAAGACGTGGAACGCCCTCCCCATCCACCTCCGCCTGACCCAGGATTAACACTAAAATAAATTAAGGTAAGTATTGCTAAATTAGAAAGATTCATCTCTTGCCCGTCCTTTAAAAAGAGACATCTCATAATGGTTATTACCTTTTTGGTAGTAGTATGCACAAGCTCATTTAATGACTGTTTCCTATGTGGCACTGTTTTGCACAGTCTCACTCATATTATTAACTAAGTAGTTGCTCATGTACATTAAGAGAAAGATGAGAGGAGAGGGCAAATGGGAATGAAAGGTTGGTATAGGAAGAATGAAATGGTGCAATGAAAAGTAGCAAGACATAGAAAGGACGAGATGTTGGAGAGGGAGAAAAAGAGAATGTGAGAGATGCTAGAGAGGGCGAGAGAAGAAGATGTATCCATTTATCCATCTATTTAGCTCCTATGATGGCTCAGTTAGTTAAATACTTCCAGCTGAAATAGTTGATGAGCACAAATGTTCGAATCCAGCAATGCAAAGGCAGACTTCGATCTTTCTGAGGTTGAAAAAAGTGAATTGGAAAAGTGAATAGCAAAAAGACAAAAAAAGCCAGAAATTCTTTGCAATGACAAACTATTGGGCCCTATTCACAAATAGCATTTTAGGATGGTTAGTAGTACTACAATAGTACAACTAATGTATTACAAAAGGCTATTCCTCAAGGTATGTGCAGAGTTCTTCTCCACCTCGTCTATCTTTTATGTTCGGAGAGCTCCACCCCAACTTTGGAAATCTCTGCACATGTGCAAATACATTTTAATAGTAAATGTGGGAGGGAAAGAGCAGTGGCTGTAAAATGGGGACTATCTATGCCTAAAAGGGAGGAGTTAAGGGATAACTAATGAGGGGCCAAGGGAAGGATAGAGAGGGATTTTAGGAGGGACATGCACCTACCCACATGATTACGCTTTTTCAATTCACACACTACACTTCTATAGTTAATACCGCCTATCAATTCCCAAAACAGTTGTGAAGGTACTCCAACTCAGAGCTGAAGTAAGTCTAGGACTACCCATGGCCATCTGCAGGCACTCCCATAGAAAATAATAGGGGTAGGCAATTAAAATGAAAACCCCAAATAATGTTAAAAAATATTAACTAATTTAAATGTTTTAAAAATATCCACTACATTATTTTAATGTTGAAAAAATTAAATATAAATTGTATGTGTGTATATATATACACAAAGAGGAATATCGTTTTCTAAAAACAGATTTTCCGATTACTCCAACTTTATATTTCCTACCCAAGGTGCATAAACAGGTTAACCCAGTGCCAGGGCGCCCTATTATATCTGCCCAGGGAGGATTGATGGAACCTATCTCGAAATATGTGGATATTTTTATCAGAAACTATGTGGAAGCCCTTGCCTCATATATCAAAGATACAGGTCATTTTTTGGAAAAGCTCAGTAAAATAGCATGGAGTGACCAATACTGTTTTATTGTCATGGATATTTGTGAACATGTATACTAGTATTGAGCACGAACAGGGTCTAGCAGGAGTAAGTTTTTACCTGTCTAAACGTGAGATTAAATTCCATGAGCACAACAAAATGATCCTAAAAATGATTGAAATATGTCTTAAACATGATTATTTTTTGTTTAATGCAGTGGTGTACGTAAAACAAACAATTTATTGGGAGGGTCCAAGGGCGAAATTAATGACTCGCATTAGGTACATGCCCCAAAACAGTCTCTCAATACACAAAATTTTTTCGTTGATATGCTGAAACATGTTGACCACTACTGATCACGGATATTCTGTTAAATCTGTGTCTGCACTTAGTTTTTAGAGTTGGAAGCCTGGGTGATAACAATAAATCATTAACATCCACCTAGCCTATCCAATTTTAAGTATTGCACCATTCACTTTTTTCACTTACTTGTACACTGCTTTTTCAATAGCCACACCAATACTGTCAACTTTTACACTACCTCCCTTTATAAGTATACTCTATGCACATTTGAATACGGCCAAGATAACAACTAGCCATTTGTTTTTGTTCTGTTATGTCTCCTGGGCAAGGAGTACCCAAATGATGCAAAAGAGGGCGGTACAGTGTGGTTTCTGATGGGAATTTTTCCCTATGCCCTCGAGTTTTAACTCGATTATTATCACACTTAGTTCACACTGTTTGTTCCCACTGTGTTGTCTGTATGGTGTTGGGGCTGCATGTACAGTTGAGTGGTAATTTCGACCTTTAGGTACTCTTTTGTGTATTGTAATGCAGTGGTGTACCAATAACTGAGGGGTGTGGCGATGGGGGCATGCTTCTCCCCCAGTTTTGCATGTTTACATGTAGGATGGTGGGGGGAGCATGTCCTTAAACCCATCCTGGAAGAACACTTCTCAAATAAGGTAGTTGCCTGGTGGCGACTTATTGATGATATCTGTGTCATTTGGCAGGGCTCTGTAGAATCAGCACAGACTTTTATTGATGAAATTAATGTTAATGAATTGAATCTCAAATTCACTGCCAACATAAGCAAGGAAAGAGTGGAGTTCCTAGATGTAGAAATGTATATTTCAGAAGGTTTAATAAACACCAAACTACATAGGAAAATCACGGCTGGTAACTCCATCCTACATGCCAGCAGTACCCACCCTAGACACCTTATTAAAAGCATCCCATATGGGGAATTTTTGAGGATCAAGAGAATTTGCAGTAATACTGAGGATTTGAAAATTTGCCTAGATCAAGCAGTGCAAAGACACCAACAACCATACCCAATGAAACCCTGTTGGAAGGTAATATCGAAACTACCATTGAGAAAGCACCTATCAGATTGATCACGGCCTATAACTGTCAACATAAGAAAGTGAGACAGATAATAGTTAAAAACTGGCCTATTCTCAAATCTGATATAACCCTGGCATCTGAAATTGAAGCTGTCCCGAGCATTACTTATAGAAGAGCACCCTCCATGCGGGACGCTTTAGTTAAAACTATGCCGGAGGTAGCCACTAAAACCAACATCAAGAGTGACTGGCTAACCAACAGGGAAGGCTTCTATAAATGCAGCTCTTGCAGAGCCTGCAAATTTGGTATTAATACAAGGGAGGTGCAAGATGCTTTCTCCGCAGAACTATACCAATTGAAAGGTCTTTTTTCATGCAAAACTGAATTTGCTGTTTATGTCCTCGAATGCACTTGCAAACTTAAATACATAGGCCGATACAAAATTACCTGTGACCAATCGTATCTTACAACATTTACAAGCTATTGTCAATTCTGACGCCAGTTACCCTGTGGCCCGCCATTTTAAACTGGTACATAATAATAATCTTAATGATTTAACTTATTTTGTACTAGATGCGGTGCCAAAAGAATTGAGAGGAGGAAACAGGGATAAAAAACTTAGACAACTGGAAAGTCGATACATTATGCAATTTGACACTAAGATACCGAATGGATTAAACACAGGGGAAGATTTATACACTTTCTTATAAAATGTTTTTGAGCAGAACTTTTAGAGATATTATAAATCTGTTCTATATTTTCTGCTAGTTTGCACTCAAATTTACCGCATTATGGACGATTTTTACAACCTGATTTTATAACTGTCTTTCAAACCTTTTATATGTGTAGGTAGTATTGTGTGGATAATTTTGCCTTTTTTATATTGGATTTTAACGAGTTTTACCAATGTCCTTTGGTTTTACTGGTTTTTATCTGGTGTTTATTGGGTGGAATGTTTACGCTTTGCTATTTTGCAGATATATGGACAGTCATGTCATTTGAATTTGAGATTCGGACATAGTATAAGCTAGTAACGCTGGTTCAATAATTGGCATGCTCTGATTCACTTTTTCATTGCACTTGTCACTTTATATCTCTGATGCCTTGATGTTTACACATTTAAACATTATGACATTATATAACTTACCAAATCGCATTTAGGCATATGAATTAGTATCATACATTATTATTTAATATAATGTGTAACTTTGATGGGTTTTGATTTTTCAACTATAAAGGATTCGAATCAAGACTATATTTTTCTTTTTGCACTATATGAAATTGAAATATTTTACTGTTTTCCCTTTTTATAAAGGCTCCTTATTGTTGTTAATTACTGGCTTTGGAATACATGCTAATATGTAGGGATTTAGTACCTTATATATTTGTTGTGGTATGATGCTATCTGATCCACAAACCAGAATGTTATGATACCCATTTTGATTATGGGCACTTGCCCAGTATATCTGTAGTACCCTGAATTGTATATATGTCCAATATTTTACGCTCTGTTTTTAATTATGGAGATATAAACTCACATATTTAGACATATTTATACATTTAACCAATTGCATGTATTTATTCAACATTGTATTTATACATGAATTAATGTCAAAGTCTTTTTTCATATCCTTTGTAAAAGAAGGGAGGAGCCGATGTTAATTGGAAACAGTATATATGCACTGTGGTGGTCACGACATGTCATGTGATCAAGTCCGGGCTAACCGGACGAAACGCGTCATGTCTGTTTGGATGGGAAAATAAAAGCACTTTAAAAAGTCGTAACTTGCCTTGTGGTCCGTGTCCTGGTTGGAGTCCATCTCTACGGTGAATACTGGGGATCGTTTGGTATATATATATATATATATATATATATATATATATATATATATATATATATATATATATATATATATATATATATATATATATATATATATATATATATATATATATATATATATATATATATATATATATATATGTATATATATATATATATATATTTTATATATATATATATATATATATTTTATATATATATATATATATATATATATATATTCACAATAAATAATGTAATTACCTTTTTCAATTTAAAAATAATTGTAACCAATTTTGTTTTAAAATGTAAAATACATTTAATTATTTTTATATACACTGTTTAGTAACTTTTAATACATAATAAATACATAACAAGTTTTATTTTATTTATTTTCGTATATAAATCTCCAAACATTATTTTAAGTTAATTTAAAATAATCTAATTTAACTTCAATTTAAAATTTAGCGAAAAAAATGTACTGCAGTATTTTGTAAACAAATATTCTACATTTAAAGTATATATATATTCCATTATCTGCATTAACATTTATCTCACACATATTTGCATGCTTTTACAACTTCTATTACCATTTCTAAATATACCTATACTTTACACGAGGGATGCCATGATTGCAAAAGGTCTCCGCTAAGAGTGGAATGATGAATAAGGTTTCCCCAAGTAGACTCATGGCTAAAGGAGTTCAGCTTCAGTAAATGTGCCTACTAATCCAAACCCCCAAGTAACAGGACACCCGTTCTTCTTGGTCTCCACCTAAAAAATCACTTTAAACACATTGACTAGTGAGTGCCTCAGTTTTGTAGTTAGTGAGTCCTTTGTAAATCCTGATGAAATTTGTCAGGAAATAAAAAACCTTTCTTAAAGTACTCATTACACAGAATGCCATCTTTGCATTGTGCGCTATTTATTAGTGTGAAATGCATCCCCATGTCCATTTATGTTGTGAGGATGCAAATTGAGCTATAGAATAGTGCAAAATAGCATAGGAGGTGAGAAAGAGTGTTTGGTTGAGTTGCATTGTTCCTGAGCTCCTTCGTTAGGACTTTCCAATTCCAATTCCAAAAATTCTTTATTTCGGTCATATAGACCATAAAAGATACAGTACGACAATTAATAAAAACATTGCTTAAAACAAATAAAAGCACATTTCATACAATCTTACAATTAGTTTCCCCCCTATACAAGGAAAAAGGAGGTTAGAACAAGCCATATCAATGTCCACATTAAAGAATTTTTTTTTTCCTAATCTGCCAAATTACCATTAGATATTTGGCTACTGCAAACACGATATGGGCCAGAGTGCTGGTTTTCATTATTCTAAATGCATGGGTATAGTCACTGAACCCCATATTTCTGCAGAGGGGCGCTAGCCAGTACTTTCTGGGTTTGCTGTAGGCAGGGCAGACAAGCATAATGTGGAGCTCATCTTCCTTATAAGTATTGCAGCTTGGGCACATCGTATCACCACCATTGTGGCACTTGTGGGTAAATGTTCTGGTGGGCAGAGTACCTAGCCTCCATTGTACATATAATTTCCTCGCAAGGATGGGAAAAATAAGGTCCATGAAACTTTCAAAAACATAGGAGTTTTGGGATTCCAGAAACCGATTTGTGAGGGTGCCGCTGTTTTGCGCATTCAGCAGGAGAGAGAGTCTTTTTTCTTTGTACATTTCGACCAGTTTTATTTCGTGGAACCCTTCGACAGCCCTGTTCGGGATCCTCCCAGAGTTCGGATAAATTCATGAGGTACAGTTCCTTTTTTATAAAAGCGAGCCAGGGAATTTTGTCATTTTGATTCAGGTTCATGACATGAATAAGGTCCTGCCTATAATGCTGGAGTTCATTAGTGGACCATAGCCTATGCCAGAACCTCACCGGCTTTGACTCTAACTCCTCAGTAATAGAGAGGAGGCCCAAGTCTAATCTCAGCGGCAAGAGCGGTGTGCCTCGCGGAAGAGCCAAGAGGCGTCTGACAAAGTTGTTTTCCACTCTTGCTAATTCTTGGCCAGTTTTGTGCCCCCATAATTCACTACCATATATCGCAGCTGCCTTAGCTTGGGTTTGGTACAGTTCAAGTGCCGGGCTGATGGGCTTATAAGTTGAGGTGTTTGATACCTTCAGTATTGCACCTGATAGTTGGGACAGTTTAAGGCATGATCTCATTGTCTGGGGGACCCAGGATACGTTTTCCTGCAATGTTACTCCCAGATACAAAAAGGTAGTTACCCTCTCAAGGCTGGCAGTGCCCAGGGTGGGATTGGGTCTGGCTTTTTTTGGAGGATTAAATATCATGAATTTGGTCTTTTCTGTATTGATCTCAAGACCATGTTGGCTACAGAAAAGACCAAATCCGTCCAGAATCCTCTGAATTCCCATTGGGGATTTGGAGAGGAGGAGGGTATCATCGGCAAACATGATTGCCGGAACCCTCCTTCCTGCCAGACGTGGGGCATCATTGTCCTTAACCCTTTCTAAATGAGATATAACATTGTTAATAAAGAGGCAAAACAGGGTCGGTGCCAGGACACAACCCTGCCTCACCCTTCTACGTACAGGGAACCTGGATGACAGTCTACCGTCCCTCCCACACCTGACCTGTGCATAGTTGTTATCGTGGAGTCTGATTATAATATTTAATATCTGAGCGGGTACCCCTAATTTTTCCAAGACCTCCCAAAGTTTCTTACGTGGGACTAGGTCAAAGGCTGACTTCGGTCTACGAACACCATGTACAGTCTTCTCCCCTCTATCCTTACCGTCTTCCAGTAAAGCAGGACGAGGCAGAAAATCTGGTCCATGGTGGACGTATTTTTCCTGAAGCCAGCCTGGAGGGGACTCAGGATATCATTGGCCTCCACCCAGTCCAACAGGTGGTTCAGGATGAGACGAGCGAATAGCTTTTGGGGGACATCTATGAGGCTGATCGGCCTGTAGTTGGCTGGGAGCCCTTTTTAAATATGGGGACAAATCTGCCCCCAGCCAAGTACAAGGGATCGCCATGCCTCCTAAGATGGCATTAAAAAGGATAAGGAGGTACGGGCCCCAGATCTCAGGATGGTGTCTGAAGAGATCCCCCGGTAGTTTGTCTAAACCAGGGGCCTTCCCCAACGCTAATCTCTCCATTGCAGTCATCACCTCACCAAGGGTAAGTTCTAGGCCCACTTCCGAGGGAACAAGGTCCTCGGACACCACACCATCAGACACTAGAATAGGATCTTGATAGAGTGTCCCGAAATGGGCCTCCCAGACAGAGGCGGCAATGTTGGGCTCCACTGCTGATTTAAGTTCCCCTGTCCCCTTGTTTACCAGAGCCCAAAATGTCCTGGAATCTTTGGCATCTAGGGCATCAGACCGATCATGCCAGCGGTTCCAATCCCACTCTGCCCTAGCTGTTTTCATTGCCACTTTGTACTCCCTTCTAAGTTCTGCAACCTTGCCCTTGTTGGACCCATCTTTTATAGTGGCAATTAGCTCAGACTTAATCTTCCTGCAGGAAGAATTATACCAGGTCAGGATATGAGTCTTTTTCCTCCGGGACGGTACCTCAGGATAGAAAACATCCGCTAGACCACTCACAAGTTCCGCGTGAATTTGCGCTAGTTTCTTGTTATAATCTATGGGTCTCGGTTGGTCTATAAGATCATTCACTTCTTTGAACCTGGGGAGTGCTATTTCATATAACTTGTTTCATGCCACCTTCCGCATTAAGCAGCTTCCCCCATTTAACGCGACGCCTATTTGTGTGAGAAGCAAGTTCCCAGGATCATCGCTAGAAGTGGAAGTTGAGGGCCCGTCTACAGGTGCAGGATGTTGCACCTCCAGCAGGAGCGCATTGTGGTCGCTATCTATTCTGGGTAACACCTTAAAATCCTGAACTTTGGGCCACATGCTAATGTCTATGAGAATGTAATCTAACCTAGACCCATGCCCTTTCCTGTTGAAGGTGCACACTGAGGGGGTATCGGATGGAGTACGCCCGTTACAAGCCCTTAATGCAAAATTCAGGGTGAGGGACATGATCTGTACTGCCAGAGGGGACCAGGTTTTAGGGCAGAGGTCTTCAAACTTTTGTAGGTTGAGCCCCCCCCCAGCGGAATTTTTTTAATGTCGGGCCCCCCCACTACCTGACAGAAATTTCTGGACTCTGGTACACTACATATTCGACCGCCACCCGCATATCCCGGCTATATCCGGCAAATAATCTTCAACACAATAAGAGTGTTTAGTTAACTGCAGGTTTGTGAGTGAGTGTAGGTAAATGACAGAGGCTTATTACACAGCTCAAAACACAATTTTCCAAATGTGCGCAAATTGTTTTTACTAGGATACTTCGTTTTACACATGACATAGATTGATTACAACACCACCAACATTAATGTGACAGGTGTGCCTGTTTTTCGCCACAGAGACGGTCAATCTGTGGATGGAGTTTCGCTACAGCCATCCACATCCAGTCTTGAACGGTACTTAGTCTTTAATACCGCAAGTACTGAGAACCCAATCTCACATAAATAGGACGACCTGAAAGGCAAGAGGGTTTTGATAGCAGTTGTGCTGTGTGTACAGATTCCGTGAGGATGAGGCACTTTTGCTTTACTTCCTGAAAATAAAATGTATTTGCTCGCTTTTCTGGTAACAAGTGGCTGCCTAAGAGTGATTGGTGATTCCCACTTGGATATAAGAGTTTTTGTAATAATGTAAAAATGAAATTCTCTTTGAACAGGAGAAGGCGCTGTGATCCAGGTTTTTGTTGTCTATAATTGGGCACACAGAGTTTGTTTCTCCCTTGCTATGTTCCTACGGACCTTGCTGAAACCCCCAGAGATGTTTCTTTACACTACAGCAGTATGGCCACGTCATGCCCCACTGCAATTTTCTTTAAATTACCTTGCTCTGCATTGGTGTGCCAAGGTTTCAGAATGCTATGTGTGACATTTCCATAATTTCAGTGTAATTGTGAGTAACATTTCAATGACTATGAGTGACACTATCTCATGAGCAAAATCAAGCAGTGAAGATGAGGGAAACATGAATATATGGAATTGCAACCATTCGAGCAAAGTGACTGTGCCAGCAAAAGTACATTTTCATAGCATACCAGGTCAGTGTAACAGTAGATCATGATTTACACTCTCTTCCTGCACCGGGCAATGGAGGTCTGACCTGTGTCACCTTAGCACAGTGAGTAACTGAATGTGTTGTAATGTGAAACACCTTACAACTGGCCCCCACTGACTGTAGGCTGTTGCCTGATTGTGCGCTGCATAAAAGGAATTTGCTAATTAACACACACACACACTCGGGTGGCCAAGTGCACCACACAAATACACTGAGGCTGAATAAATCGAATTACTATATTTAAGCCTTAACAAGAAACATTTCAATATTTCCTGCCAAGTGACTCGGTGTGACCAGCTCTACTCAGCTCACTTTAATTAACTGCATGATGTATTCTGGGAGCTGTAGTGCAGACCGGGTCCGGATTAGTTGGGCCAACTGAAGACAAAACATTGCTGATTTGTAAAAGAAAAGTCTGTGGCAGGCACGCATGTGAAATGGAGGAAGGGCGGAGGTCTGAAGAGCCACAGGCCCTTTCTAAATAAATTTGATTTAAATAACCCGCTGAACAAGAGCGCTAGAGTTTGCTGGTAACTCTACTGGGGTGGGCAGACATTCGCTCCAAGCTCCCCACCCCTCTCCCCACATCAATTTTACTTGCTGCATCCTAATCCATCGAGAGCGAAAAATAACATGTGCACAGAAACAGAACAATATTGCAGTTTCTGCTCACCATACCTTGCAAAACCGGGGTACCGAGCAGACATTTACAAGCCTTCCAGATAACAAACACTCCTTTCCTTTGTTCCTGACAGGGCTTGCTGAAACTTCCAGAGAGGTTTCTTTAAATTACAAAAGAATGAGCATTTCGTGCCCCAGTACAAGATGGTTAAAACGAACAGCGTGAACCTTGAATTTCCCTCTCTCCCCTACTCTAACCTCCTCCCCCCACCCACCTCTTCCCAGACTTAGTAAACATCGAAAGAATGTTTGCATCAAAAGAATATTTGCACGAACGCTGCAAATAAATCTTCCGACAGCAGCAGGAGAACACAAGTGCATCAACAGAAGAATTCTACATGACGAGGAAGCAAAATGTAGATCTCAGACCAAGATAACCTCGACAGGACAGCAACCAAAGAAAGCAAAAGGCAGCAGTGCCGAAACGCCACTCTACCTAAACAGTAAAAGAATGAAGGAACTTTATGCGCCAGATTTCGCGGCACTTCCTGCCCTAAATGCGGTCTTCTTCATTGGTGTAACGTCAGTGATGACGTACCTATGTGCTGATTGGCTGCTATGCATGAGTTAGCCAATCCAAAAGCCCAATTGGAAATGGGGAAGAAATGCAGGAAGTAATTTCCAGTCGACTTGGGACATTTGAAAACAAAGGTGATATTTTCACGTGGAGTGCGCGCCCCCCCTGAGATGATGGCGGGCCCCCCCAGGGGGGCGCGCCCCACAGATTGAAGAAGTCTGTTTTAGGGTGTGGAGATGAGGATGGTGGAACTCCCCAGAAATCGTCCTCAGTAGTGAGGGCGCCCTCCTTTAAATCTGCTAGGGGTTCGAAATGGCAGTTAAAATCCCCTCCCAACACTATCTTGTAATCACCTGGCAGTTGGCCCAGAAAGGATGATAGGTCGTCTAAGGTGGATGACTCCTTTGCCGCGGCAACGGGCCGTGAATATACATTAATAATTGCCCAGGTTAGTGGGCCAGGCCATCTGAGCAGCACACACTGGATGTCCTGCGAAAGCGTAACCATATTTACCGCCTGGCACCCAATGTGAGTTGCTACCCATACCGCCAGGCCACCCGAGGGCCTTCCTATACCACTCCACTTAGCCGGAATTTCGAAAATTTCATACCCCGTTCTACTCAGGGGTTCCCTCGCCCCATGTCTCCTGGAAAAGGCAGACATCACTGCCATTTATCAGGAGATCCCAGTCAGTTGTGTTCACCTTATTTACAATTCCCCGCCACATTCCAAGAGAGGACCCTCAAAGGTGGGGTACATGATGTTCCTGCCCCATCAGATGTAGTGGATTCAAAGGCTATGGGAGGGTCCGGAATCTCCGGAGCAGTTGGAGGTACTAGTGTCAAGGGCGGGACACACACGGCTGCCGGAGTCAGATTCGTACCCGTCGGTCTCTTTGAAGAGGTGACTGCTTGTCCCTTGTGGCTTCCAGATGATAACATATTTTTATTGGGGGAGTCCTGCAGCCGGGTGTTAGTGTTGCAGGCTGATCTCATCACCCCCTTGCCTACCTCCCCGGTGACAGTTTTTTCGGGGGACTGTTGAATAGGGCCCTTTTGTGGTCAGTCAACTTGATCAAGGCAAGAATATCTGTTTGGGTGGATGAAGTTACCATAGTTAGGGAGTGCATTGTGCCTAGGCCTGTATCGTGAGCCGTCCACTGCAAAGCCAACTCTAGTCCAACCCTCATCCCTCCTCGTGGCAGAATTGTATGCATTTGGATAAAAGTATGAAAGGGTCACCACTTCAATAGAGGTATTACCAGCACCACCAAGCCAGTTACAAATAAATGGGGCAACCTGCGGACTTTTAAAACTAACAATTATGCAATCCCCCACACATTTTTTAGGGGTAGAGCCAATCCATGGGACCCTTCTGACCATAAGGACGTCTCCTTTTAGATTGGGTGGGAGTGGCCTATGGATATTTAGCCAATTAATTACCTTGTTGCGTAAGGAATCCTGCGATTCCGTTACGCCGTCGGTAAGCTCCGGTACTCCCACCAGAATCGCGGTATAAACTACTGCCTCAGGGGGCAGATTGACTGTTCTACGCCTGGTGTTGGGGCTAATAGGACAGCCAGTTTGCCCACTGGGTGGTCTCTCCTGTCTAAGTTGTTGTGATGGGGCAAGTTTTTTTGACCTTCTAGGTGCAGGTACCAGAGGCCTCCCAGTTTGGGGCGCTGGAGGACCCGGTTGGGGGACGGGAGCAGTACTATTTCTAGGTGCTTCCCCTGGCTGAACTGCTGGGGGGTTTGGGGGCTGAGTAGTTGTTACTAGGGACAGATGGCTGGTTCTGGCACTATCCCTTGGGGCCCTTTGAGAATCTGTGCCCAACCCAGAATCAACGCTATTGGCCGTGCAGAGTTTTTCTATGGCCGTCAATCTGGCCTCTATAGAGTCTAATTTTACAGACAGAGGATTCAAAAGATTTTTTAAAATATCCATAAATGAGCTAGTGAGCAAATCTGTGGTGATAGAAGGGACCCCACCAAAAATAAATGGCCCGGTACACACCGGCAAGGATGGAACTAATGGGGAACTTGAAGGTTCTGTCCTATTCCTCGTGAGTGGAAACCCAGGAGAGGCCGCAATGTCTGTGTTGTCATTTTTAGCGGGCATTATTGAAACAACTTTAGCCCTTTTGGCGTCTTTTGGCTTCCTTGACCTCTTCCTTTTGAACGGATGGGCCCCCCTGCTGCTCTTATGTTCAGATGAAGCTACATCTGATCCGCCCTCCTGCGTCTCTATCTCTACACAATCAGCTTCCGGGGAGTGTTCTACAACTCCAGAGAGGCGTAATGGGTCTGTGTCCCTATGAGAGGTTGAAGGTGTCCTCAGTTGTTGTAGGACTGATTCAATAGTCTGATCAATACTGTCCATAAGCGACAGGTGGGTGGCATCAAGCAGTAGAGGTGTGCTAGCATTAATTGAGGAACCTGGAGAAGCAAATAACAAATTATCTGTACCCTCTTCTGGTTGGCTTTCTAACACGGTAAGTCCTTTGTTGACCACAGCATTGGCCTTCGTGAGAAATTTTTCCATAGTGCCAGAGATCTGTTGGGCAGCCTTACTTCTGGATTCTCTGGTAGCCATGTATGTGGGGCGCCTCTGGCACACAAACCGGAGGCAAAGAGAGAAGAGTGGTGAAAGGGCAGGGCGTCAGAGGGGTGGCCCGGTCCGGTCTCTGCCGGCCTCCAACGGCCTAAAACGGCCCGCCCTTTGCCCGGGCTTAGCCCGGCGACCGCCCGCGCGCGTCCCGCGATGCGCGTCTGTATGGTTGGTTTTGAGCAGGGCAGGGCGGGTGGGCGTGCCCAGCCGGGAAGAGTCTCCAGGTGCGGCGCTTACTCTGCCGCTTAGGAGCCTGGGACTCACAGTCCCGCTGGTTGCCGGTGCTGCTGAAGGTATCCCCGCTGCTGTCTCCGCTTCCCAGGGCACAAAAGAGGTCAAAGTCCTTTTCCACCTTGCACGCGTCTACGAGCGGCACCCGCGGAGCAGGGGCCGCGAGTCGCGTTCTTAGCTGCTCGGGCGGGGGGCGTGCCCAGCCGGGAAGAGTCTCCAGGTGCGGCGCTTACTCTGCCTCTTAGGAGCCTGGGACTCGCAGTCCCGCTGGCTGCCGGTGCTGCTGAAGGTATTCCCGCTGCTGTCTCCGCTTCCCAGGGCACAAAAGAGGTCAAAGTCCTTTCTCCACCTTGCACGCGTCTACGAGCGGCTCCCGCGGAGCGGGGGCCGCGAGTCGTGTTCTTAGCTACTCGGGCGGGGGGGCGTGCCCAGCCGGGAAGAGTCTCCAGGTGCGGCACTTACTCTGCCGCTTAGGAGCCTGGGACTCGCAGTCCCGCTGGCTGCCAGTGCTGCTGAAGGTATCCCCGCTGCTGTCTCCGCTTCCCAGGGCACAAAAGAGGTCAAAGTCCTTTCTCCACCTTGCACGCGTCTAGGACTTTCACCCAAATTAAGTCTCACTTAGGTAGTGTGGCATATAGAC